>NW_024544184.1:0-221873 GCF_018167655.1 Microtus oregoni
TTCCTCTTCCTCCCAGCATTTTGTTCTGTTTACTCCTCCCACCTATCCTCTAACCAATAAAATGGGCCAGGGCAGTGCCTTTATTAGCCAATGACCTTCCTCCATCATTTCCCCTTTTTCGGTTTAAACAAAAAAAAAAGGATTTAACATAGCAAAATTACATATAACAAAACAGTTATCAAGTAAAAGTTACAATAATCTTTATCATAACTAAGGAAAACTATAACTATAACTAACTATTCTTAACTCCATCAAAGACTCCAGAAAGATATAATATTACCTAAGTAAACAAGAACTAAGAAACTTTTAAAACTCTAGAAATGACAGAGACATCTCGCTGCCTGGACAGTCACCCAAAGTTCCTCTGTACCGTTGGGGCATCCATCTTCAGCCTTCAGGCCCATGGTATCCAGCAGACATTTCCATAAGCAGGAAAATTCAAAGTCAGTTCAGTCACTATCTGTTGTGTCCTGCAGAATGTCTCGCAGACTCTTTCATGAATCAGGAACCCCGAAAGATCATCTCACCTTAGGCAAGTTCAGTAGTCCTCTCTCTGCAGGTTCTCTGTTTCCAGTTTATGCAATAGTCCAGGCAAGAGCAGTTTCTTGCCCAAATGGCTATCAAACCCCATAAGGTGCCTCTTCGATGCCCATCTTCCTCTTGAAGTAGATTGGTGCTGCCAGGAGCAGAGTGTCTCATTGTCATGAAAAGTCCTCAGTTATTAAAACATTAAATGTCCTATTCAGTAATCTTTGAAAGACATGAAGAATGTCTATCTAAAATATATCTCTATATATCTAGAAAATCTAACTAACATGACTACAAGCTTTACTATTATTGATGATTATCCATTAACAACCTATATTTCTCAATTATACAGTACATATTTTAATGAACTACACAATCACAATACCTTAATCAAAATCAGAAACACTTATACATATAACAAAATTGACCTTAAATTTCTATCAATAAAGCAAAATCTATACTAATGTAAATTATTCATATCTATATCATATCCCCCTTTAAATGTAAAAGGACGTTTATAAACCATATTTGGGAACATGGGCGCAGTTTTTTCTCTCCAAACTGCTTCCTGCTGAATGGGGGCGTCGTTAATTAGGTCTTTCATGGTATAACCTGTGTGCTAGTTTCATCTCAGTTGGCAGTTGAGCGAAGCAATTTTCTGAAGATGTTCACTGCAACCCTTCAGGAGGGCGTGGTCCATCATACCAAATCGGAATAGAAGAAATGAACAGCGTCTCATCCTCTGTGAAAACAAAATAAGAAACTCCTTTCCAAAGCATCATGTCCTTAGATCCAAATTTCAAAGTTAAGGCATCAAAATATCTATGTCGGATTAGTTCAGCAGCATTTATCAATAAATATCTTTTAGCAGCTGTTGCTTCTTCCTCAGCATTCAAACAATTCAAAGAGAGCATAATAGCATACAGTATCAAGATTCTCTGTGTATTTTCCATCTTTGTGCAGCTTTGTTTTAACCTCTATTTTGTTTATTTTTACTTTTAACTCTTTGCTTTTTGAGACAGGTTCTCTGTATCTTTGACCTGAATTAACTCTGTAAACCAGGCTGTCTTTGAACTCTCAGAGATCCGCCTGTCTCTGCCTCCCAGGCATTTGGGATTAAAGGTGTACACTACTACACCTTGAACTCACAGAGATCTGTTTGTCTCTGCCTTCTAGGCACTGGGATTAAAGGCGTGTGCTACCACACACACAACTTTCTTCCTTTTTTTTTGTTACTTTAAGAACTTTAAATTTTAGTCTGCATATATTTTTAACACACTTCAAACCATTTAGAAATTTTCTTTGTCTTTGAATCTCTCTTTACTATATATCTCTCTTTTTCTGACCACACCAGCCTTTAAATTACTGAGCAATATGGGTAGGATTAAAGGCGTGGCTTTGCCAGCTAGATCCAGTCCATTCCTTAGCTTTCCAGCCTCATGGCTGAGGTACTGGCTGTAGCCAGCAAGCGAGCTTCAGCAGCCTGTGTTTGCAAACCGCAGGGACCGCCTGCGTAAAAGAGTCAGAGTTTGTCCTGGCAGGACAGCCCAGAAAGCCGGCATTTTTAAATGGCGCAGCTTTTTTCCTGCTATGGCTGAAAACCGAAAAGCATGTGTTCAGCTTTAACCGTTTAAGTGTTTCGTGGCAGGACCTCTTAATGAGCTGCAGGCTTTTGCAGCTAAAGCTGAGTCAGGAAGCCTCTCTTAGATGACGCGCCCACTTGCCTCTAGCAAGCAGAGCAGACCTGAGAACACAGCGAGTCAAGTTGCCATCAAACAAATCGTAGCACTTTACTCCAAATGCTCTATTCAAAAGCTCTGTCTCCCGCAGGAGCCAGACAGAGATCGCAATGGCGGCACAGCCCCAGGAAGTTGCGATTTAAAATGACAAAGTGGTTTTTCTGCTACTGTTGCTGAATCAGGAAATCTCTCTACAGCACGACACCAACAAACAGCAAAAATCTGTGTTAAACTCTCTCTCCCTTATTTTTAAGCCTTCTCAGGTTTTTTAAGTGGGTTTCGGCTGTCCACATGTCTGGGCGCCAACTGTAGTAATATGGGGCGGCAGGGCTGCGTCCCCCACACCCGGCCGCCCACATGGCTAGCTTATGCTCCGAAATAACAACACACAAACTGTATTCTTTTAATCACTGCTTGGCCCATTCTCTTCTAGGCTAATTCTCACATATTAATTTAGCCCATTCCTAATCATCTGTGTGTAGCACCCCAAGGTGCGCTTACCGGGGAGATTCTAGCCTAGTCCATCCTGGGTCCGAGCTTCATAGCATGCGTCTGCCCAGGAGCCAGGAGCAGGGCATGGCGTCTCTCTCAGGCATCTGCTCCCGCGAGGAAAGCGGTCGAGTCTCCGAGCTCACTTCCTCTTCCTCCCAGCATTTTGTTCTGTTTACTCCTCCCACCTATCCTCTAACCAATAAAATGGGCCAGGGCAGTGCCTTTATTAGCCAATGACCTTCCTCCATCATGGAAGTGCCCAACTCACCGTGAGCAGTGCCATCTCTGGGCTGGTGGTACTAAATGCTATAAGAAGTCTGAGATAGCCATGGAGAGCAAGCCAGCAAACTGCTCCAGGACCTTGCTTCAGTTTCTGCACCCCTGCCACCTCTTAAGTTGCTGAAACTGATAATTTAAATTCCTGAACAATTATTTTCTTAGCAAAATATATATTATCTTTTTTCTTATACTCTCTATTTTACATAGTTTTCTACCAATTTTTCACTAACTTTTAAATCATAGTATTCAAAAGTTCTAAATTTTGTTGCAAACAGTTTACAAAGTTTGTAAAACAAAATGGTATTTTCTCTATTGCTTAACTATCAGATTTAAAGAAAAGATTTTTAATAAGCAATTTTATTTTGAGAATTATTTATTTATTATGCATACAGTATTCTGTGTGCGGGTATGTCTGCAGGCCAGAAGAAGGCATCAGATCTCATTATGCATGCTTGTGAGTGTGGTTGCTGGGAATTGAACTCAGGACCTTACAGAAAAATTTTTATTTTTGCTTTGTGGCAAAATGAGAATGCTAGTATTAATGCTGCCAATTTTAGAAAAATTGTTAATGCTTTAAATAACAAGGTGATATGCTAGTAAACTATTATCAATTAATAAAATGGTATTTTCCATAGAATATTTGTTGAATCTTTAAAATTCTAAAGATACTTGGCTTTACTTGCTTCAATCAGTTAATTTTATATATAGGCTAAATTTTCCAGAGCATTATGTATTATCTGCTACTGTTGTTATGTATATCCTCAAATATGTATATTGCTCAGTTCTTGAGTGCCATATTGAACTATAAAACGCAAGCTAATGCTAACTAATTTAGTAGCCTACTTTACAGGATTATTGCTTCCTCAGTACATTTAATTCCCAAAGAAATTCTTTAATTCCCTCAGAGGTAAAAATAACATTCAACTATAAATAACTCGGAGGAGATGAGATGATTATGATTATGAAGCTCATCTTCATACTATTTTTAAATGACATTGTTTGACATTATTTTAGTGGTGTAAGGAATACTCTTTAGAAGAATGTTTTGCTGAAGGTATCAATAATATTAAAATCAAATGGGCATTTTAACAATATAAATGGTAGTTCACCACATCTGTGCTATATTTTTTTGTGTTCATGATAATGGGCATTCAGCTGGGATGAGATAATCATATTTCATTGAACATGTGTCTGATATTCTCATTTAAAACTCATTTAAGACTTACTTATACAAAGTGGTATCTGAGAAAAGAACTTATTCTTTGTGCGGCAAATTTCAAAGGAAAGTAATTTATCAATTAAAATATTATTAGATTTAAAAAATAGTACTAAATTATTTCTTGTTTTTACTATTTGTATTTAAGGCTCACACCATTAGACTGAACCCATGCCTGACAGTGCTCAGGTAGCTGAGAACCAGAGACCAGATCACCCATCAAACTAGGATACAAAATTCTGTTTTGCTAAAGAAACATAGCAGTAAAATGACTTGCAATGACATTCTGCTTTATTACTAGCACAACCCTTTTCAGAGAAGGTTCCTCCTTCAGGAAATGAGTGAAAATACAGAGAACCAAAATTAGGCAATGTACAGAGATTGAGAGACCTAGGAACACTCAGTATTTTTTTAATTAATTTATTTATTTATTAAAGATTTCTGTCTCTTCCCCGCCACCGCCTCACATTTAACTCCCCCTCCCCCAATCAAGTCCCCCTCCCTCCTCAGCCCGAAGAGCAATCAGGGTTCCCTGCCCTGTGGGAAGTCCAAGGAACCCCCACCTCCATCCAGGTCTAGTAAGTTGAGCATCCAAACTGCCTAGGCTCCTACAAAACCAGTAAGTGCAGTAGGATCAAAAACCCATTGCCATTGTTCTTGAGTTCTCAGTAGTCCTCATTGTCCGCTATGTTCAGAGAGTCTGGTTTTATCCCAGGCTTTTTCAGACCCAGGCCAGCAGGCCTTGGTGAGTTCCCAATAGAACATCCCCATTGTCTCAGTGTGTGGGTGCACCCCTCGAGGTCCTGAGTTCCATGCTCGTGCTCTCTTTCCTTCTGCTCCTGATTTGGACCTTGAGATTTATGTCCGGTGCTCCAATGTGGGCCTCTGTCTCCTTTCATCGCCTGATGAAGGTTAATATTCAGGAGGATGCCTATATGTTTTTCTTTGGGTTCTCCTTATTTAGCTTCTCTAGGATCACTAATAATAGGCTCAATGTCCTTGGTTTATGGCTAGAAACCAAATATGATTGAGTACATCCCATGCTCGTCTTTTTGGGTCTGGCTTACCTCACTCAGGATAGTGTTTTCTATTTCCATCCATTTGCATGCAAAATTCAAGAAGCCCTTGTTTTTTACTGCTGAGTAGTACTCTAATATGTATATATTCCATACTTTCTTCATACATTTTTTCCGTTGAAGGGCATCTAAGTTGTTTCCAAGTTCTGGCTATTACAAACAATGCTGCTATGAACATAGTAGAGCATATACTTTTGTTGTATGAAAAGGCCTCTCTTGGTTATATTCCCAAGAGTGGTATTGCTGGGTCCAGGTGTAAGTTGATCCCGAATTTCCTGAGAAACCGCCACACTGCTTTCCAAAGTGGTTGCACAAGTTTGCATTCCCACCAGCAATGGATGAGTGTACCCCTTTCTCCACAACCTCTCCAACAAAGGTTATCATTGGTGTTTTTTATTTTAGCCATTCTGACAGGTGTAAGATGGTATCTCAAAGTTGTCTTGATTTGCATTTCCCTGATCGCTAAGGAAGTTGAGCATGACCTTAGCAATAAGTCAACATAAGGGGATCAAGGGGATTCGTATCGGAAAAGAAGAAGTTAAGCTCTCGTTATTTGCAGATGATATGGTAGTATGCATAAGCGACCCCAAAAACTCTACCAAAGAACTCCTACAGCTGATAAACACCTTTAGTAATGTGGCAGGATACAAGATCAACTCCAAAAAATCAGTGGCCTTCGTATACACTAAGGATAAGGAAACAGAGAGGGAAATTAGAGAAGCATCACCTTTCACGATAGTCACAAATAGCATAAAATATCTTGGGGTAACTCTGACCAAGGATGTGAAAGATCTATTTGACAAGAACATTAAGTCTTTGAAGAAAGAAATTGAAGAGGACACCAGAAAATGGAAGGATCTCCCTTGCTCCTGGATTGGGAGGATCAACATAGTAAAAATGGCAATTCTACCAAAAGCAATCTATAGATTCAATGCAATCCCCATCAAAATCCCATTAAAATTCTTCACAGATCTGGAGAAGACAATAATCAACTTTATATGGAAAAACAAAAAACCCAGGATAGCCAAAACAATCTTATACAACGAAGGATCGTCTGGAACCATTACCATCCCTGACTTCAAACTCTCCCACAGAGCTACAGTATTGAAAACAGCTTGGTATCGGCATAAAAACAGAGAAGTCGACCAATGGAATCGAATAGAAGACCCTGACATTAACCCACAAACCTATGAACAGCTGATTTTCGATAAAGGAGCTAAAAGTATACAATGGGAAAAAGAGAGCATCTTCAGCAAATTTGCTGGCAAAACTGGATGTCAACCTGTAGAAGAATGAAAATAGATCCATATCTATCACCATGCACAAAACTCAAGTCCAAATGGATTAAAGACCTCAATATCAGTCCAAACACACTGAACCTGATAGAAGAGAAAGTGGGAAGTACTCTACAATACATGGGCACAGGAGACCACTTCCTACATATAACCCCAGCAGCACAGACATTAAGAACCTCATTGAAGAAATGGGACCTCCTGAGACTGAGAAGCTTCTGTAAAGCAAAGGACACTGTCGCTAAGACACAAAGGCAACCCAATGACTGGGAGAAGATCTTCACCAACTCCGCAACTGACAAAGGTCTGATCTCCAAAATATATAAAGATCTCAAGAAACTAGACCGTAAAATGCTAATCAACCCAATTATAAAATGGGGCACTGAGCTGAACAGAGAATTCTCAACAGAAGAAGTTCAAATAGCCAAAAAACACTCAGTATTAAATGGAATATTTCCATCAAATTCCTCCTGCCTGGGGTCAGAGAACCCAGAAGAGGTGAATGTGGAGAGATTGTAAAATCTAGAGTGGATGGAGAACACCAAGGAAACAAGGTTTACTGGACACCGCAGGACTAATGCATGTCAGTAGGCACAGGGCACGCACAGGTCCATATTGGATGGGATGGCAGCACTGAGACTGGAAGTGGATCCAAACCCCATCCCTCATCCAGGAGCTCTTGCCAGTTGACCTACCACCGGAGGAAGTGTTTATTTTATCTGAAGGAATCTTACCGGGGATACAAACCCCCCTTAGAGACAGGACCCAATCCCAGCAGTAGATGTCAACACAAAATGTATTCAATGGCATTTTTGGAGTGTATTTTTTCTCTCATAATGCTTTGTTTGCAATTCTTCTTCTTTGTTTTTGTTCTTTGTTTTACCTCACTGATCTTTTGCATATATATATATATATATATATATATATTCATTTTTTTTTGTTTTTATGAGATTGCTGTGTGCAAAAGTGTGTGTCCATGTACCTGTATCTTTTCATTGTGCTTTATTTTTTGGCTCTTTTTCCTGTTTGTTTGTTTTGTCCTTCTCTCATTTGTTTTGTTTTAGTTTCCTGTTTGTTTTCTAATGAGAGAGAAAAAAAAGAGTGTATATATGGGTGGGTGGTGAATGAAAAAATTAAAATTATATGAAAATAATAATTTTGAAATTCTATGCTAACTACTAAATTCAGTAAGCATAAATTGTGAATATACATTATGTGAATTACGTTCTTCAACAAGCTGTTCATGATTTCTTTTTTCAGCCCAATAAACCTTATTTTCCCATTCTCACAGTATTTTGATGCACTGTTAAACTTTCATTCTCATTTGTTATATTCTGGATTTTTTTAAATAATACTTTAGGAATCATGTGTTTTTCTGTGTGCATATTTGTGTGCATTAGCGTGTGTGTATGTACGTGTGTATTTGTATATATTTATGTAAACAGTTAATGAAATATAATATCAATTTGATTGGACAAAATTACTTATCAAAAATATTTAATTTATCAACAATCAATGAAGTCTTGGGATATGTTAAAGGAATTTCATTTGGCTTATATATTTAGAGGCTCAGGGAAGGAAAAGTAAGATTTAGTGAAAAAATATATAAATCCTTGCTTAGTAGTTAAAGCAACTGTTGTGACAGTTATCTATAGAAATATGACAACAAAAGAATGAGAAGCAGAATGTTCTTTTCTGGGGATAAGGACTATGGTTTGCTACATATAAATTCTCACTTGTTAAAATGACAGTTATTACAATGTCTTTTAATCAACAGTTAGCAACAACCAAAGTTAAGAAGAAATATCCATAACCAGGAAGCACTTCTGTTAATCATTACTAATAAATTTCAAGATGCAAGTTTACACCCATAACAAAATAAACCTTTGTATTATGATGGTTTTGAAATCAGTCTCAAAACTCTTTGACACTTAAAAATGGAAGCTTTTTGTTTTGTCTACACTATGAGTTTAAAAGCTTTCCGTGAAGTCAAGATCACAGAAGTGATACTCTGCACTTTCTATGGCTGGATCATAAAACAACAGGCAACTTTTTCTTTTTGCTACAATACCTTTTGCTCACAATCAGGAAGTATCGTATAAGAAGTGTAGTTACTCCAAGACCCTATGAAATGAGAATGTCAAATGACAAAACAGCTATATGTAGTTTTTTAGAATTTTATCTAGCTGTTTTCAAAACTTTAGGCATAGAGTTCTAGATACCTCAGATCATAGCAGACAAGTCATTTCTGTTATGTACTATATGGACTTTCAGCATCCATGAACATCATAAAAATCATCTTATGCTGTCAAGTATTAGTTATTTAATGAGAAAATATAATCTTATTCCAGAAAAGAAGACATGTGCACTAATAGAATGACAATTATATTTTATTTATGGTATAAACATAGCAATGGCTCTTTCCCACACATGAAGAATCTCTTAGAAACAAAATATGAAATGAATAAATAATCATGATCTAAAGGACATATAAAAGTGTGTGGGGTGTGTATGCATGTACAATGAAATTTTAATCAGCAGTGATGAGTTTACAACATACATGAACCTTTTTATATAAACCAAGTAAATAGAAACTAAAGGCTAGTTTAGTTAACCAGACTACTTTGTGTAATGTTCAAAACAGATATATTCATAGAAAAAGAAAGATTAGTAGACGGCATGGGATAGAAGGAGAAAAACAAGAATAGGACTGTAATTTGTAACGTTTCTTTTGGGACGATGGAAACACTAAATTATGAAAGATGGCTCTTATGGTAGATGAATAATAATTCCATTTTTACTCTATTTATTATATATTAAATTATATTTCCACTGTTACCCCCCTCATGATATTCTGCTTCTGAATCAACATGTAACTCCCCCATCTTACTTAGGATTTTTATTGCTGTGAAGAGACACCATGGCCATGGCAACTGTTATAAAAGAAAGCATTTAACTGGAACTGGCTTACAGTTCAGAAATTTAGTCCACTGTCATCATGGTGGGAAGCATGATGACACACAGGCATACATAGTGCTGGAGAGATAACTTAGAGTTCTATATCCAGATCCAAAGGAAATAGGAAAAGACTGTGAGCATCTGAGACCTTAAAGCCCATCCCCTATGACACACTTCCTCCAACAAAGTCACACCAACTCCAATGAGTCTACATCTAATAGTGTTACTCCCTGTAAGCCTTTGAGAACCATTTTCTTTCAAAGCATGGCACATACACCTAAGAGTCTTCAGAAGAACTTTTCCACTTTGTTTTGTTGTGCTCAGGCATTTTGGAAGAATTTTGGGCTAGCTTTATTTTGTTATTTTATTTTGGATGTTGTATTAACCCTGCTTCCAAATCCTCTGTAGTATTTCTTCAATTGAATCTTTGAAATGTATTATTTCCAATTTCCCATGATTGGACAGGTTTTCATGTGCAGATGGTAAGCATTTGTTTTCCTCCTTGTTTACAGTCATGTGAATGTGTTAAGTAAGCATTTGTGGGTCAAAAATATGTGGTTCACAGAAGACAAACATCCTTTACTTTTTCTTGCCTCTTAAGATAGCAATTCTGAATTTAACATAAGCTTCTGGCGAAGGTTGTCATATACTAATGACTTAATGATAAATATGATAATGAATATTTATCCGAATAAAAAGAGATAAATGGAACACAGGAAAGATAAGTACTCTAAACATTAACTCAATATGACATGGTTTTCAGGCACCTTCCTTAATGCCTTTAAAATATAAACAATGGGCCCAAAGTCACATTTAGCACAATGAGGAATCAAATTGGTAGCAAACATGCTTATCTGGATCTTAAAACATGACTTTTTCTGGAAATTTCTTCCTGGATACATATAGTGGTGGTTGCTACTATAATGGATACTCTCTAATACCTAATAAACCCAACAATGAAATAGTCATCCAAAAGTATCAACAACTGATCTGTAAAATCAAATTTTAAAAATTACAAATGGAATCATGATAACTTCCAAAAATATCACTCTACTTTTTTCTGTCAAGTTTATTTATATGATATTTTTATTTTAAAACTTTCAAGATACATTTTATTACATCACTTGACCCTTCCCTTTTCTCCGTATAGCCCTTCCCATTTCCTGTACCCCTTGGTTTGGTTATTGTACCTTAATGTGCACAGATATACTTATAGGGCTTTGTATTCTGAAAATAAATAAAAGCCTGAGACGGATCTTTTCGGTTTATTTATTTATTTATTTATTTATTTTTAAGACAGGGTTTCTCTGTAGCTTTGGAGCCTGTCTGGGAAACTAGCTCTTGCAGACCAGGATGGCCTCGAACACCATCCTGGTTCTGCCTGCTTCTGCCTTCTAACTGCTGGGATTAAAGGCGTGTGCCACCACTGCCCAGCTCTAAAAGAATTGTTTAGATGACTAATATAATGTATATATGTGTAAGGTGTGATAAAAAAAAATCAAAATGTCAAGCTGAGTAACAGCTGACTAGTTCTTTACAGTTATTGCAGCAATAAACAAATAGCTACTTTGTCAACCTGTGTTTTGCAAATAAAATATCAAATATCCCAAACTAAAGGCATCCTAATACCTATAAGGAACACAGAAAAACTCTGCATGAAAACATTATCCACATGTACAGTAAAAGTAGAACACACTTTGTTCCATAGTATGGAAACATTGACAAAACAATTACCACTTAAAGCCGACCTTTACTCAGAAAAACTTGTATAAACAGAACAAACCTCTTTAAAAGAAATATCTTCAAAGGGTCAATTCCTATGGTGTTCCCAGACCAGGCAGGCTGCTATAGGGCAGGAAGAGTGCATTTATACAGAGAGATGCTGCAAGAGCACAATTATCTTTGAAAAACTTTGGGGCCAGTACAGACCCTGTCGAATCTGTGGTCTGTGCCAAGGGTAGGCAGGGATTCATACTCTATTTTCTCTGTACCTTCCTTGTTTAGAAACTTCCTTGTAGACAAATGCCTTATCTTTTCAGATTCATATTAAATTTTGTTCCAAGTCCATTTCTCCCTTTATCTCAGGAAATTCTGAGTGAATAAGAAGCTTATGTTCTCTCCCACAACTGGCATGCTTTTTGTACAATTTGTTTTACAAGGTGTCAGAGGCAGTTTTATCATTTCGCTTGCTTTTAAATGTCCATCTGTTACCACCCAAGTACTTTTCACAAATACATGACCCACAAAGAATTTTGCTTATTTTAACTGCAGCAAGACTGAACCAGTATTTTGAACAGTCTCAGGGAGAAGTCTTCCAGTTTGATATTGAGATTACTGGTAGAATACACTTTGAAAAATATTTCTTCTATACAAAAATTCTGGATTAGACTAAAGTCAGTGAGCTAACAAAGATTTTGTAATTTATATTGTCTTGGAGAATCATTTTGCAATTTTGTACAAGTGTATATGGGGGGGGTTACCAAGTCTTATATCAGGAGCTATTTTCCATCCTATTTAAAATTAAAAATGACAGTTTTATCCCATTTCAAGTAGAGCTGGATTTGCAAAAATGAGGAAATGATCTACGCATTCAGAGCAGGGATACAGATACTATAAACAAGAGTTCCTGTAAGGAATCGGTGTCTACAAAGGCTTGTTGCCTGATTAGAACCTCAGTGGTGTACAGAGGTTGCAATACGGAAAGTCCTAATTATAATAATTCTGGCTTATCATTAGCCCTCTAAATAGTCATTGTTTCCCCACATTTGGCTCAAACCTAATATATTGTGACTAGTAGATATAAACCTTTTAGACTGTATTAACTGAACAAAACCAGCTTCCACAGGCCAAAAGGCAAAGAGCCATCAGATAGCATCTGAGATATGTAGCAGTAAACTTTCCACTTCATTGCAACTGCCAACTTAAAGTTTCCACCGAGTATTTGAAAAACACCTTTATTTATGACATCTGTTGTTCCATTATCAGAAAAACACCATGAAACTGCTTTTATAGCAGAACATGCATCTTGGAGTACTCTAAATCTCTGTTCCTGGATCATGTTCATTCAAATATGGCATTAGAAACTCTCTCTTATGCCCTTTGAGGTGAGAATTATGGTTTGAGTCAACAGGAGGAAGCTTAATTTCCTGAATTAGAGTCACTTTACAGAGAAACAAAGGCGAATTTACCAGAGTCCTGAAACTAATCCACTCAACATATCCCCCTGATATTATTGAAGCAATTCTAATACTAAGTAATCGAAGCTTGTTTGTCTAGTCAAATACATATATATATATATATGTTTGTTTGTGGTAACCCTCTTGGCACTTAAACCAATTTTTCCTTTTGTCCAAAATTCCATGAAAACTACTGAAGGTAAAAATGTTCTTAAAAGAATATAGTTATCATTGTCCTGACACACGAGGACAAGAACAAGCAGAAGACTAGGGTGTTTATAGGGAAATATATAGATATGACCGGACTGTTAATGAAAATAGAAAAATAAACAGTCATAGAGACAATGATAAGAATAAACTTTATAGATGTTTCCCTCCTTTTACCAACAAATAGTATTGATCCATGGTACTAGCTGTAAATGGAAGTACAAGATGCTCTGAGGATACATAGTAAGAGAGTCAGTCTCTTATTTGGAGAATGTTCATTTCTTGAAACAGTAAGCCCTTACTTAAAAGACAGTGGATCATTACTTTTTGTTAAAAAAAGATAAGAATCACTGGAATATAGAAGTCGGATTGTTAAAGAATAAGAAAGTTATAATGAGCGCCATTAGTCATATTAAGATTTTTATATACACATTAAACCAATAGACAGATATGAAAAATTATAAACAAGTAAAAGTTGTGGAAAGTTTCTATACAAAATAATGAAAATAAATACAGAGGGCTATAACTATGAAAAAGATACAATATGATAGACAAATAGAAGTTTTATCCAAGAATGTAAAATATCAACAATTTATAATCTTATCAAATACCTTGTTCTAGTGCAATATTTTCAGTTTTCACCCGCACTCTCAGCTTCTTGTCTACCAAAACAGCTTCCATGGGGAGATTTTTAGTTCTAACCAGCCCAGTCTCAAGAACAAGGGCAGAAAGTGGCAATGAACCCTTTCTATGCCAGTTCTAAATGGCTATACCTACTGACTTATATAAGAGGTTAAGAAGAGGAAAACATAAAAAAAGTTTGATAATAATTTTATATGATCTAGGAAACTAAACTTGAGATTGGAGCTCCAGGGAGGACTATGTATTTTCATGCAATGGTTTGATAATACATGGATAACCGAGGGGAAACAAGGTTGGAAAGAATATGATATATTAGACTACATGACAAAAGAGACTTCCTGGACAATGGCTATAGGCATCCCCAGGTGATGAGGATACCAAAATTTAATTATCTGGAACTTGAACTTTTTTTATCTTATTCTCAATGTCCAAAAGAGTTTGCTAAGCAAACATTCAGCCATTTCATCAGGAAGTCTCTTTTCTATTGTTTCCCTTGTGCTGTCTATTTTTTTTTGCTTCCTATAAACCAGGTGAGGGCTTCATATTTGTAATGCCAGCACCCAGGTGACTGAGGAAGAAAGATAACTGTGTATTAAGGCCAGCATGGGCTTGAGTGACAGTCCATATCAAAAGTAAAGAACTATAGGAAAATGTGTTATTATTGCCTTTTGCTTTTTTCTATAGCTATAGCTAACCAAGGTTGACATAATTATCTGAAAGATTTTGAGAAAATTTTCATATTATGGGAATTATTAGGCATAGCCATTTTACCTATTGTGATTTTTTACTGCAAAATAACATTTAGGCACTCAGAAATCCTAATTCTTTGCTTTGCTAGCTAATAAAAATTATTTTAGAAATCTCTATGGACAATGACCTCATTCATACTAATCCTCTCTTCACTGATAAGAGACCAAGACAAAATTTCAGGGGTTATTTGCATAACATTTTAAGATATAGTTTATGAATACAATTACCATTCACTATTTTATTATTATAACTAGATGTTTCCTTTAACTGATTGTATTTACTAAAAGATCTTTAAAACTACAGCAACATATACTAAAGTACCAATGACTCTAAGCCTTATCAGTTGAAAATAATGTTTATGTGCATACAAATAAATGTTATTGTAAAAAGAAAACTTCTTGAATAGATGTTTTCCTTTCAATTTAAAGTAAAATATGCAAAGAGGTACTAGAGACATGTGTCAGTGCTTAAGACCACAGGATACTCTTCCAGAGAAACCATGTTGGCATTCCAAGTACCTATGTAGTGGCTTACAACCATCTGTAATTTAGCTTCGAAGAAACTGGCACCGTTTTCTGACATCCATAAGCACTATAAACACATGGCACAAGACATACATGTAGGCAAAATACCTATGCATGTGAAATAATACTAAATAAATCTTAAAAAATATAAAATAGGCACAAAGTGAGTTAATAATTGAAGCAATGTTCTAGCTATTTCTTTAACAGATTTCATTGGTATTAGAGCACAATCAGAAACTCAGGTTGATGAAAGCAATTAAAGAGGATTTACATTTTTAAAAATCTAATACATAGAAATCTACCTACAGATTATTATTTAAATGAAAATATTCACGGTAGGTAAAAGTCATGTTTTTTATGGAAAGCCAAACTGTGCATATTATTTGAAAATATTTGTCACTAAGTATCAACTATTAGTAATAACAGCTGATTTTATAACTATGTTACCTCTCTAATGAGACGTGTTTGATTTCTCACAGATACGTACATATAATACTTGGTTTCCCCCATAACATTATAGCATCAAATGCAATTTAGTATCATGCTACCCCTGTTGCTGCAGAAGAGAGGCCTAGAGAGACCTACCAAGTTAATGATAGAACACTTTCATAAATAATAGTTTTATTATAACTGCTATCAAACTTCTAAGAAATTCGAAGGATTGAAATGTAAAAATGGTAAGTTTTACAAATAAATATTTCAAAAATACTTTCCTCATGATAACTCAATTTGGAAATTTCTCATCATGATAAGCTAGGTTAGACAATGCCTACTTCATCTTTATTAACTTAACAATACACACCAGCAGCAAACAATAACGATGAAAGACTCCTCTGTATGGCAGTATATACCTGATAACAGACGTTTGTTGTACAGAGTTTAGAACATTTATTTCTCTTTACCCAATAGAAGAAAGTGACCTGGATCCGATATGTCCAATCAAGGACTAATAGGAGACAAATTCATCAAGGTCTTTTTTTTTTGCTAAGTCACAATGAATTGACAACAATCTAGATAACAGATAACAATGAGTAGATAATGATAGGAATTATAAACGCAATAATAGGCAGGTGAATTACCTGTCAAGATGGGCCTAAGTTTCGTCTTATAATCCACAAACCTACACTTTCAATAAAACCGTACTAACCTGAAAATACTCTGAGCGCTACACCATTGTCTATTCTGGTTGTGATATTGTACTAGACTTGTATAAATTATTACCACTGGGAAAAATAGGATAAGAACACATCGACATCGCTATATTGTTTCTTTTAACTGTGTGTACGTTTAAAATTATTTCAGTAAGTAATTTAGTTGTTAATCAATATAATTTTGATTCGCTCTTTTTGTTTCAATTCAATCAGATGGTTGCATTTATTTATTTTATTCATTAGATAACTGAGGATCCTGCATTTGTGTGTTTATTCAGAGAAAGCTCAATTGTCACCAACATTCTTAGAGGAAAAAGCATGTCAAATGATATGAATTTAAGAGCCATTTTCTGTCTTATTCGAATGGACCTTATTTTACAAAAGTGAGATAACCTTGAAAGTGTCCTTTCTATTTATAGTTCTGGGATTCTTATTTTTCTTTGAAACTGGATATATTCCTTTACAAACAACTAGTAAAAATTCCAAATTGTTATATAAGTTGACTCAGGATAATATTTGGTACAAACAGTCCAATAGCATGCTGGCTTCAAAATGCTAAAACACTCTTATATGAAGAGGATAAGCGAGATAAGTTGAGTCTATTGATCACTAAAGGCACAAATGAATAAGTACTGGAAAGCTATTTAATCTCTGTGCTTTAGTCTTCCTATGTATTTAAAGAGAAGAGATAATAGCTCCTTCAAATTAAGGCGGCGGCAATTTTATGTAATTTGTATAGCCCTAAATACAGGCCCAGGCATAAACTAAGCACTTTCATAAATATTATTATTTTGCAAAGAACATGAATCTAATTTCATTACAGTTTGTAGGAGCAAAGGAGGCAGCAGTTTGAATTCCCTCTTAATATAAATGATTGCTTATCACTATAAACCTTTAAAGTAGCATTTATGTCACTATTTCCCATAGAATTTATGTAGTGTACTAGTATAATTAATTCCATGGATAAGGAAATAGCATTCTTTTTCTTTTACTAGCTATTTAAAAAGCATAGCTTCAGGTCTTCTGCAGAAAACATTAGATTTGTCACTTAATTTTCAACCTCCCAATATCTAATGGAAAGATGTGCAATATAATTAAAAAGGTGCCCATAGGGCAACTAATTCTGAAAAGTGGTGATAAGTGAATGAAGGAAGTCTGCTTCATTTCATTTTTATGCTTTAGTGATTTCTAGCTTACAATGATAAGGAAATACTAAGCTCTACATCCTTTAAGGAGATAGCATTTTGGTATACAAGCATCTGGATATATACATTTTGCGCTCTGATGTGAGTGTGCCTATGCACAGCTACATACAAATATAAATGGTTAATTTTTAATCATTTTATGACCTTATAAAATGAATCCCTTAAACTCTATTATGCTTCTTGCTTAAAACCATGTGGTTTTTTAATATTTTAGACATTACACATACCTAATTATATACAATACATTCTGAATTTTGGCCTATTTTTCATCTCAAAATAGAAGTGATTAAAAATACTATAATTGCTACAATGAAGAACTGCCATAAATGGTGGCATTCCTTAATATCTACCATGATACATAGATTTACTTGTTAAGAAAACATACATGCTTAATAAATATCTGTTTACCATGAGAAACCTTTACCAGTTGTTGACGTTTCTAAAACAAATATCAAGGAAATTCTCAATTCCTATTAAACTATCTTTGTTAGAGTTGAGGAAAACAATTTTTTAGAATAATAAGGCAGTCCATGGAGATGAGCTCTAGGGAGTTACTGTGGCAAAACCAGAGGTGGCTGCAACTGTGGAGCTGCCAATACCATTGGGGTGGGACTTGCCAAAGAGGTAGATCCCAAAGCAGAGAAATACCCCCTTTGGGTTGATTGTTTTTTTAATTAATTAATTTATTTATTAAAGATTTCTGTCTCTTCATGGGTTGTTTGTTGAATCGTATAAAGGTCAAATGCTTCCTGCATTTGACAACAGAATTGTCTTGTATACAAAAGGCACCATCGATTTGTTTTTAATATTGTTGTTCTTGGAAACATATATTAATACTGTACTATTGCCGGGCGATGGTGGCGCACGCCTTTAATCCCAGCACTCGGGAGGCAGAGGCAGGCGGATCTCTGTGAGTTCGAGACCAGCCTGGTCTACAGAGCTAGTTCCAGGACAGGCTCCAAAGCCACAGAGAAACCCTGTCTCAAAAAACCAAAAGAAAAAAAAAAACATACCGTACTATTGTATGTAAAATTGTTCTGGGTAGTGGTGGCACACAGCTTCAATTCCAGCACTCAGCAGGCAGAGGCAGGTTGAACTCTGTGAGTTCAAAGCTAGCCTGGTTCACAGAGTATGTTCCAGGATAGCCAAGATTACACAGAGAAACCCTGTCTTGAAAAACCAAAACAACCTCCCTCCCAGAGAAAAAAAAAAGAAAAGCAATGTATACCAGGAACCTGTGCCGTTCCTCCAGCATAGAGCAAGTTTTTATTTATTTATTATTAAAAGCTGTAGTTTGGCTGGGTTGATGGCTGTGTGGCAAGAATGTCTAAGCACATACATCTCATTTTGAATCCGCAGCACCTGAGTAAAAAGCCACTAATGGCAGGTGAAATCATAGGAGCTCCCTGGACACTCATTCTAGCAGATAAAAGAAAGTTTCAGTTCAGTAAGAGACCTTGTCTCAAGTCAATAATGTTGAGAACAGTAGAAGAACATGACTGGCAGCCTGCTCTGGTGTCCACACATATACCTGTACATTCACATAACTATAAAAAACATATGCATGCACAAATAGACACTGCAATATAAATAGTTAATTCCTATAAATTTGTAAGTTGTGATTGTCCCTTTTATGCCTTAATTTTTTCTCTCTGAACAACGGAGCCAGCTAGTACTAGTTTAAGGTAAACAGGTAAAATCATAGCATGTGATATAATAAATATTTTCAAATATTCAGCAATATTGAAGCTGAATTATTTAAGTATTTACTTAAAATTATTATTATACCATTAATATTTCTAGGATTACACCAAGATAGCTAAATCAAATTACTTTAAGGCTTATCCACAGATCTTTATTAGACATTTGTTTAATTAGAGCAAGTATTTAGAAATTTAATTTGGTGAATAGGTTTGAAATATAAAATACCACTTTCAATATTTGATAATTTTGGAGCTTTGAGAGCAAGAAATAATTTTCAAAGAGGAAACCTCTCATTGTCACTTTAAAGAACTTTCTAGGTGAACAGTAGTTCTGCTCCCTGGCAAGGAATCTTGTTTATGCACAACACATTACAGTCACATCAATGTTTAAGATGATGAACATGTAATGGCATAGCTTCTCAGTCAAGCAAGCATCATCAAAGTAACTCAAGTTCTTGGGGGAAGAAAACAATAAAGAATCCTCTAGGTGTTGTTTCAATATTCACTTAATTTCCCCTAGTTTCAGCATTGAAACAAATACTGTGTGATTTGTAATAGGTGAATGCAAACAATTTTCAAGAAAAATAGTAAGAGGTTTAGGTGAATGGTTCCATAGTACACAACAAGCGAAGCATGAAGAAGGTTTAGATTCACTGCCCAGTCTGAACAATGGTAGTATCCATTAGTTTACATAACTGAATGCTAGGACTTCCAAAGAGAAATATATCCATGTCTTCTATTTCATTTCAGTGTACTAAGAGAGGGTGTACAATTCATTTTAAAGATCACTTTACCCTATAAATTTTTAAGGTAAACAAACACATGTGAAAAGTCATAGGGAATTGGAATATATTTTATCGCAAGTCTCTGTGTATGTGAAATTATTAAGTAGTTCTTTCTGAAATGGCTACTATTGCTGTGAAAACCTAATACTGTCAAACAGATCTTGGATCAAGATAGGCTAAGCCGATTCTGATATTTTCTACTAGTCAAGAATGTGTGACAAGTTCAGGCCAACAACCCTTCTATGTCCAAAAGGCATGAGAACTAAGGCTTAAAATCATTTTATGTTTTGTTTTTTGCTCCATTTGAATTATGCAAGCAAAATAAATGATATAATTAAAGCCTTATGGGACCTGATATCTACAGGTCTTCTATACCTGAACCATGACATCAATTGCATAGTCAGATGAATGAGAAGATACCCCATGCCCTTATCATTGCCAAATCTGCGAGATTCCCACTTGGCATTCTTGCTTGCTTATTTTGTAGTCCTGGCATGTCAGTTAACTGGCTGGTGCTTCCTAATAGACCCTGCACTAGTTCTGATTGATGTGTGAGTGTGCAAACATTAACCTCAACTAGGAGCCAGATGGCTCACATACCGGGCTTAGCAGCCAGACAAAACAAAGGCAGATTCAGAACTCTGTTAAGAGAGTTACAGTTTTTGGTGACTCTTTTCCACACCTATGCACCTATGCATGTTTGGTCTTATTGAGTTGATTTTATTCCATGTTAACCCACAGTAATATCTTCATTGTCATTTCCCTGCCACATTCTAAAAAATAGGATTTTTTTTCTCCATCATATTCAGTAATTTTTTCCCGTATTTTTGAAGAGGCTATATTTTTGACCCTAAAATCATGGATGAATAAAATTGCTTGAGTACTTCAGAAGTAATTTTAAGTTTTGCTTATTTACATCTTTATTTTTTTTTCTAACTCTAACCCTAACCCTAATTATTTACATCTTTAAAGTATTACAAAAGGAGCCGGGCTGTGGTGGCACAGGCCTTTAATCCTAGCACTCAGGAGGCAGAGGCAGGCGGATCTCTGTGAGTTCGAGGCCAGCCTGGTCTACAAGAGCTAGTTAGAGGACAGGCTCCAAAACCACAGAGAAACCCTGTCTCGAAAAAAAAAAAAGAAAAAAAAAACAAAAAAAAAGTATTACAAAAGGAACTAAAATGTTTTCAGTGAAAGCCAGCCATGTAGATATGTCTTTGACTTTAATCACTGAGATGTCAGTCTTTTGACTAAAATAAGAGATTTTTAAAGCGTGTCATTGTTTAATGCACACACACACACACACGCACACACACACACGTATGTAACAACAATTAATGAAAAAAGAAGCCATGAACTTTACAGAGAGCAATGAGAGGTATATGTGAAAACTTGGCGGGGGAGAAGGGGAATATGATGCAATTATATAAACTAATTCTAGAATCACTTTTTAGTTTGTATTCTTCTTTCTGTACTGAAGCTGGCTTGAATAACATGGCAAAGCACATGGGCACAGGAGACCACTTCTTACGTATAACCCCAGCAGCACAGACATTAAGGACCTCATTGAATAAATGGGACCTCCTGAGACTGAGAAGCTTCTGTAAAACAAAGGACACTGTCGCTAAGACACAAAGGCAACCCACTAACTGGGAGAAGATCTTCACCAACCCCGCAACTGACAAAGGTCTGATCTCCAAAATATATAAAGATCTCAAGAAACTAGACCTTAGAAGGCTAACCATCCCAATTATAAAATGGGGCATTGAGTTGAACAGAGAATTCTCAATAGAAGAACTTCAAATGGCCAAAAGACACATAAGGTCATGCTCAACTACCTTAGCGATCAGGGAAATGCAAATCAAGACAACTTTAAGATACCATCTTACACCTGTCAGAATGGCTAAAATAAAAAAAAAACACCAATGATAGCCTTTGTTGGAGAGGTGGTGGAGAAAGGGGTACACTCATCCATTGCTGGTGGGAATGCAAACTTGTGCAACCACTTTGGAAAGCAGTATGGCGGTTTCTCAGGAAATTCGGGATCAACTTATCCCTGGACCCAGCAGTACCACTCTTGGGAATATACCCAAGAGAGGCCTTATCATACAACAAAAGTATATGCTCTACGATGTTCATAGCAGCATTGTTTGTGATAGCCAGAAACCTGGAAATAACCTAGATGTGCTTCAATGGATGAATGGATGAAGAAAGTATGGAATATATCCATATTAGAGTACTACTCAGCAATAAAAAACAAGGACTTCTTGAATTTTGCATGCTAATGGATGGAAATAGAAAACACTATCCTGAGTGAGGTAAGCCAGACCCAAAAATAGGAACATGGGATGTACTCACTCATATTTGGTTTCTAGCCATAAACCAAGGACATTGAGCCTATAATTAGTGATCCTTGAGAAGCTAATAAGGAGAATCCAAAGAAAAACATATAGGCATCCTCCTGAATATTAACCTTCAGCAAGCGATGTAAGTAGACAGAGACAGAGACCCACATTGGAGCACAGGACTGAATTCTCAAGGTCCAAATCAGGAGCAGAAGGAGAGAGAGCACGAGCAAGGAACTCAGGACCTCGAGGGGTGCACCCACACACTGAGACAATGGGGATGTTCTACTGGGAACTCACCAAGACCAGCTGGCCTGGGTCTGGAAAAGCCTGTGATAAAACCGGACTCTCTGAACATAGCGGACAATGAGGACTACTGACAACTCAAGAACAATGGCAATGGGTTTTTGATCCTACTGCACGCACTGGCTTTGTGGGAGCCTAGGCAGTTTGGATGCTCAACTTACTAGACCTGGATGGAGGTGGGGGTTCCTTGGACTTCCCACAGGACAGGGAACTCTGATTGCTTTTTGGGCTGGAGAGGGGACTTAATTGGAGGAGGGGGAGGGAAATGGGAGGCGGTGGCCGGGAAGAGACAGAAATCTTTAATAAATAAATAAATTAATAAAAAAAAGAAAGACTCAAGCTCAACTAATATGTATGTGCTATATAAAGTGTCCACCATGACTATGGATATGTTAAAAGTTTTAATCACTGAAGGACCTCTAGGTTGTTTCCAGGTTCTGGCTATGACAAACAATGCTGCTATGAACATAGTAGAGCATATACTTTTGTTGTATGATAAGGCCTCTCTAGATGCCCTTCAATGGAAGAATGGATGAAGAAAGTATGGAATATATACATATTAGAGTATTACTCAGCAGTAAGAAACAAGGACTTCTTGAATTTTGCATACAAATGGATGGAAATAGAAAACACTATCCTGGGTGAGGTAAGCCAGACACAAAAAGAGGAACATGGGATGTACTCACTCATATTTGGTTTCTAGCCATAAACCAAGGACATTGAGCCTATAATTAGTGATCCTAGAGAAGCTAAATAAGGAGAACCCAAAGTAAAACATATAGGCATCCTCCTGAATATTAACCTTCAGCAAGCGATGAAAGGAGACAGAGACAGAGACCCACATTGGAGCACAGGACTGAATTCTCAAGGTCCAAATCAGGAGCAGAAGGAGAGAGAGCACGAGCAAGGAACTCAGGACCATGAGGGGTGCACCCACACACTGAGACAATGGGGATGTTCTACTGGGAACTCACCAAGACCAGCTGGCCTGGGTCTGGAAAAGCCTGGGATAAAACCGGACTCTCTGAACATAACGGACAATGAGGACTACTGACAACTCAAGAACAATGGCACTGGGTTTCTGATCCTACTGCACATACTGGCTTTGTGGGAGCCTAGGCAGTTTGGATGCTCAACTTACTAGACCTGGATGGAGGTGGGGGGTTCCTTGGACTTCCCACAGGACAGGGAACCCTGATTGCTTTTCGGGCTGACGGGGGGGGGGACTTATTTAGGGGAGGGGGAGGGAAATGGGAGGCGGTGGCTGGGAAGAGACAGAAATCTTTAATAAATAAATAAATTTAAAAAAAAATGTTTTAATCACTTTTTAAAGAAGTACCAAATGTTTCTTTTTCATATTTCAATCAAGCAATAGTTTCGGCTTGTTCTGAAATCCAATATTGTCTCTTTTGCAATGAAATGCAACAGTTTACTATAATAAACAATGTTTTTAAATAGTCAATTTGAAACTTAGAAAAGGGGCTTGTAGCATGTCCTTGTCACTAAAGTATCTTCCATATAAGTGTGAGGATCTGAGTTCACATTTCAAGCATCTAGATAAAGCCAGATGCCGTAGCTCAAGTCTAAAATCCCAGTACTTGTATTATGAGAAGGATGGAAGACACAGGATGCTTCCTCGAAGCCTGGAGACTAGCAAGCCTAGTGTACAAAATGACAAAGAAGAGGCCCTGATTAAAACAAAGCAGAATGTGAGGACTGATACTTGGGGGTTTTGTCATCCACACACATGCTAGTGTATGCAAGTATATTGATACATACAAGCATGTACAGTTTGAAAAATAATACCATACAGAAAAATATGGTAATTAAAAATTAGACATTATCAGTTGGAAAAATTGCAGAAGCTATCACAAAATTAGAGCTTAAATCAAAGTATTATATACTAGAAAATCTATAATACAAATTCTATAATGCAGGATGAAAATAATGAATGGGAATGAAAAAAAGAGTAAAGTGGAATAAAATGTGCCTCATAAAACAACATATACCAGGGTAGAGTACTATAAAGTTCCATTTTCACAGCTTTGAGAGAAGCTAAAATCTCACTTCTGACTCTCAAGCTCATGAGTAATGTGGTCATTTCAAACTTGCTGTGATAAAAATTTTATAGTATTCCAGTTAAGAACATATGTCAAATAGACAAAGAAGTAAAAATCAAAATGAAATGTGACAAAACACTAAAAAATACCTCTCATCTGACACTACTATTCTGATTTGGGCTGGGAACCAGCCACCAATTTCATTTTGAAAGTTCTCTCTGAGAATCATGAAGCAACATGAATGACCACTCTGATTAACATCAAAGTAAATGCAGGAAAATGATCTACTTTCATCTTGATAGCACAGATGCCCTAAGGAGATATGCAGAGTCTCAACATGGACCAGAAAAGATCACAATTACTGTGGCAAAAGAACAGAAGTCTAATTTCTGTAGTTAATAAACTGATTTGTTTTTCACAGAAAACGTATGAAAACAAAGCCATTCCTCTTCCAAAGTCCTGTTATAGAATATATTCAGTTTAGAGAAAATGTTATGTATTTATGATGAAGGTCAATATTTTCAGATGGTACAAGTATCTTTTAAATCATGTATTATGGGTAATGACACTGAATTTTTTAATACAGTTCTGAAAGGCCATATCCTTTCTTCTTTTTTGGCTCATATGTGTAAAGTAGCATATAAATAGCATCTAGTTAGTATTCTATTCAGCTTATTAGTATTAATTAGATGCATTTTGCTACTTGGACAATGACAAAACTTCGGGTGGTATTCCAACTCTCACTTCATTTTCTTAACTATAGGACCAGAATCTAATTAATTCTATTATTAATGGTTGTCTAATTTTTAGCTATTATTTTTCATAGCCTGAAGATTTCATAATTCTGTGTGAAAATAAGAACATCTGTCATCAATTAATATGTGTGTATGTACACATTTGTTTTTACAGTAATTGGATATGTGCAATGATACTGCGCCCAGAGATTTAACTCCTTGATTGAAGAGCCCATTGCCAAGCATGGAATCACTAAGATTCCAAATAAAAACAAACAAACAAACAAAAAAAAACAAAACAAAAAAATCACCAATTTAGCTATTATTTCTGAACATATACTAAATTGTTTGAAAGTATCTTCTTTCTTGTTAAGAGTTTGAGGTATTTCTTTTTCCTTTCAACACTTGGGGGAATTAAAAATGTCTTCTTATAAACCATTACTCTCTTCGGAAAAAGACTTTCCTCTAGTGCAATTAGTGAAAGGAAAATGCATAGCTCCTTAGAAGACAGATATCCTTATCAACACACTGAAGTGTAATTCATCAGCCATTGATAAAATCATATTCTAGATTTATTTAGGACTGACTCAATTGTTTCCAATAACTCTTTTTTTCTTTTCAAAAAAGGAGGGGAGTAGCTGAAAATACTGATCTAAAATAATGAATGTAACTGAGCAAATGCTGTGTAATTCTGTGGCTGCTTTTGTTGTTTTCAGAAAAGTTCTTAAAAAGGTCTTTTTTTTTTTCAAGACAAAGTTTCTCTTATAGACCAGAGCTGGCCTCGAACTCACAGAGATTCACTTCTCTGCCTTCCAAGTGCTGGGATTAAAGGCATGTGCCACCACTGCCTGTCTGAGAGAGGGTTTTATATTTCTCAGACAGGCCTTGAACTTTGTTGAACCACCACATCTGGGGTGAATGTTAAGGTGCATTTATTCAGTTTCAGAACTGCAATTTGCTAGCGTTATAAATAACATTAATTTTAGAAAGTGATCATCCAAAGCATTCATTACATAAGACATAATTCATCACTGCAGCCATTACCTATAAACACATCATATCACTTAGACATCTGCACAGGAGCTCCTAGCCTATGGCTCTAACCCTGGGTATTCAGGAATACCTACAGAGAAGGCTTTTAGCTAGAGCTACATGCAGTTTGAAAGTGTGACTAAAAGCTTCATATAGTAAATAAAAAGGAGAAAATTTATGTCTTTGTTCTACAAGCCAATGCAGTAAAAGTAACAGAAACTACCCATCTTGATCCTATTTGCTAGGCTAGAATGATCTAGACATTTCAGAATGGATTGCTTAAAACAACATGCATCTGCCTGCAAAAGAAAAAAAATTAATTTCTCCAGTGGAGTTTCACTGGGTACATTAACCACACTTAAGGGCAAGTCCTATGTCCAGCAGTAGATGGTCAGCCCAGAAAGAACTCACTGGTATTTTTGTAAACTTTTTTTTTTATCATTTTGTTTGAGCATTTTTATCTTACTAGTCTTTGTTAGTGTATTTTGGTTCCATTTTTTTTTTATTTTCATGTGTGGTTTTTTGAGCTTTTTCTGTTTTTTAAAATTTGTTTACTTATTATGTATACAGATTTCTATCTGGATGTCTGCCTGCTGTCTGCCTGCAGGCAGGAAGAGGGCACCAGATCTCATTACGGATCTTTGTGAGCCATCGTTGATGAGAATTGAACTCGGAGCAGCCAGTGTTTTTAACCTCTAAGCCATCTCTCCAGCTCCCACTTTCTCTGTTTTGGTTGTTGTTATTTATTCTGGTTTATTTGCTATTGTGTTTGCCTTTTTTGTTTTCTAAAATAGAAAGAAGGTATGAAGTTGGGTGGGTGGGAACGTGGGAAAGAGATAGGAACAATTGGGATAGGGGAAAAACAATCAGAATATACTGTATGAAAAAAAAACCAATGAAGATCACAGCATTTTGTATTTCATTAATCAATTTGAGGGGATTTGTGAAGCCTGATGTAATTATCCATTTGTTAAAATGCATTATTCATTTAATTTATCTATGAAATTGACAAACAGTACAAATGTAATGCGCATACTCCCATTTTCTTCTTGTTTAGAAATTGTGGCTTACCTAGTCTGTTTTTCTTTAAAGATGTTTGTATGACACAAGCTTCATTAAATAATTCATTTTAGATTCTTGGCTTTTGCTTAGGAAATAAAGCAAGTATTTTCACTGTGTATAAAAATGAACTGTGTTTCTTCATAACATGACCTGAGCTTTAAGAACATCTTAAGTTTGTGTTGATCAAAACCCAAATGTTTCTAAAGTCCAATTCACAGTATTGATGAAATAGAATGACATTACAATTTTATGTGATCTTAAAATGTTCTGTAGCCACAATGTCTAGGCTAACAACTATTGAGTACATACTTCTGTACATAGAAATGGCCACTTATTGCTGACTAAAATTCCAAATCAAACTTTCTTCAATCTCAAAGTAACACAAATATGGTCATTTCAGTGAATAATAGGAACCCTGGCATCTATTAGTATAATTTGAAAATATAATTTGGACAAGATATCCACTATATCCAAATAATTAGATACTTATGCAAGATCAGAATTGTTTTTTCAAAGATAAACTACAAAAATACCTTCACCCTTAGTTTTCCTGTGCTATTAAACAGCTTGGAATTGCCTGTTGTTAGTGGTATTATTTGTTTTCTTCTTTGGAACTTTATTACAAATTATAACCAGAATATGGTCTCATTTGGCATCCTTTTGAAACTCAGCATGGTTTATTTGCCATTAAAACAACTTATGTCAATCTAATAATGAGAAAGAAACAATCAAAAGCTTTAGAACGATTTGATTGGTAGAAATATTTTTCAAGTTATTTAATATACTGCTCTAATAGAAACTTATTGCCTTGAGGATCTATAATACAAACAGCAGTAATGACAATGGATTTAGCTATCAGTTTAAAAGTCCAAACAGTTGGAAACAAGACAACCTGATGCCTTCAAAACTATGATAAATATAATAAATACTGTTATATGTCTCTCACGTACATGGAAATGGTTGGTGACCCAGATTTGCTTGTGAATATGTCTGCATATATAATTTAAATGATTTTAAAATATTTTGTAGTGTTGTTTCAGCCTAGTCATTTCTGAAGATAAAGTGCATATTATCATTAAGGTCAAAATATCTTATAAAGTGCTTCATGGGAGATAAATAGGAAAGGTCAGGTGGATGTTATTGCCTCCATGATTTTCTTTAATGCATTGGGTAGCCCATAATATAACTTGAACATCATCAATAATATAGAAAAAACAAGTAAAATTTCCTAGCTTAATGAAACAATAGATTATATATTAATGTGTATCTTGGTCCCTTATAACCATTGAAAGAATTTAGAATCTGTTCTGGTTTAATCTTTGAAAGAGTTATTTGCCTATTATTTCCTCTTATTCAGAAAATGACAATATAATGTCTAGGTCAAAATGTTTCTTTAGGAATTAAATGAAAGTTATTATATCTGCTCGACATTTTAATTTGGGTGGGTGGTTAGATAATTAGTTAGATAGATGGATGGATAGATAGATTGATAGATAGATAGATAGATAGATAGATAGATAGATAGATAGATGATAGCTGGACATATAGATTCATGGATGATACATACACACATTAATACACAGATGAGATATATGTACATATGTATGTATATACATGTATACATAGAGAGATATATTGATACATACTTATGTACATACATAGAGGGATACATAGAAAGATATAGAGATATATGAATACATAGATAGAGACAAGACAGAGAGACAGTAAAGAGACATCCTCTAGAGCAATTAATTACTGGATGATATGATAATTGTATTTTTAATTTTGAGAAACCAGCTCAATTTCCAAAATGATTCCTAACTTTCTTTCCTACTAGAGTGTCTAAGTTCTTATCACAAAAGAAAGATATATTGGTGATAAATACACTAATTAGCTTTATTTAATCATCACACAATGTAAAACAGATCAAAATATCACAGTGCACTTCATAAATACACACAATTATTACTTGTCAACTAAAAGTAACTAAATTAAAATAATGAATTAAATAATCCATGCAAATCTGTTATGATAATGCCTGACATTAATAAATGCTAGTTATTAGTATTCATTTGTACTTTCAGTCTTTGAGCTACTTTAGATTTTAGGTTCAATGATTTAATAAACTGTCTTTGTGTTTAGATTAAATTCTATATGAAGATCTGTGTTTTGAGAAAGTGAGCATGTCAGCATTATCAAAATGCCTAGTTGCATGATGATTTTTTTCCTTAATAGGACTATTTTCATGAAGCTAACACTTTTCTACTTATCATAATTCTTTATTGTTTGGGAATCTCACATCATCCACCCTAATTCTGTTCACCTCCTTGTCCCACCATATCATCCCTTTGCTTCTCTATGTTTTCCACCTCTTCAACTCCTCTTCAATCATCCTGGTGCTATTGGGGGCCTTGGTTCACCACATAGTATACCATTCTGTCCAGTCAGCTTTACTAGCAAATGTTCATTGCCTAAGTCATCGGTCTGGTTTCTGCAACTTCATCATCACAGAGCAGCAATCCCTAATTGTTCATTTTTCTAATATGGAAAGTTGTATTCTAGAAATGCCACAGACAATTCAGTGTTGATCTGCTTCTAAGATATGTAGTTATTTTCAATAGAAATAAGATGGGTATGTGGCCATTGAGAACTAAGGAGTTCTGTGTGATCATACAAGACGAGAATATTTTTTCCCATTGAAGAAAACTGTTACTCAAATGCTCTAATCAGTAAATGATAAAATAACTATTCATAGAAAATTGTACAGTAGGTAGAATGACAGTACTGGTTTTTACACAGCTGTTTTGACTTCCTAAATCACTGAGAACTGATTTTTTTTTTACCAACACCATATTAATGAGTTCTTATGAGCGCTATAGCAAGCCCAAAATAATACTCTAAATTTGAAGGCCAATTGCTACAAACCAACAGAGTTTTGACTGCAACTCTGGCCTTTGATTTGGTAAATTGCCAGTTACGGCTATCATTGTTGGAATTAAACTGAATTAGTTTAAACTCTCACCCACTGATTTTTCTGACTTATGTGGTCAATGCAAACAGTTGCATTTAATAGTAGGAAAGCTAAGATAAAAATGTTAAATGCAAGAGTCAATTGCAAGGTCATTATTTTTTTCAAAGTAATGAAAATATAGTACTTGATCCACTGTAAAATTACCAGTTAATGATTCAGTCCTACAGAGTGGCTCTCAAAACTTGTTCAATGTACCCACACTGATTTCAGCAATGATAAAGTATCATTTCAAAGATTAAATAATGACAAGGAGCATAAATTCACATTTTACATGATGTTCCAAAATGAGTTTTAAAAAGCTTTCAGGAGAAATTCTCGGATAAAATAATGAGGAAATCTGTTCAAAGATCAATGACAAATATTTGACAGATTCCTAACAGAAAGAAACAACAGTGAACCATGCTTTTCTAATCAATATAACTAAATCAACATTTTATTAATTTAGAAAAACTTAAGGTTGTTTTCCAAAGCATCAAAACCAATTTTTCAAACAATCATAAATAACAAATTAATAAAATAAATTATCAGGTTGTCATCTAACGATAGAATACTGGAATATGTCATTCTAAAATATGCCACCAAGGCAAAGGTTGGTTTGAGCCAAAAGCAATTCAGAAGGAGCCATTCTCTTATTTGTCTAGATGCTAGACATAAGTTTACAAGGTGTTCTTCCTTTCTACAGGAAAGGACAGTCTGGTTACCAGAGAAAAATGCTCACTCCTTTTGTGCCTGGAGATGACACAAGAATAGTGTACTTAATAAACTGAACCATCTAGCTCCCATCCACCGTACTCTCTCAGGTTTCCTTCTATTTGCCACCATTATAGAGTCAAGCTCCATATACTGTTTCATTCATGGAAAACATGGTTTTCCATAGAAGATAGTATTTAAGTTGTAGCTCTAATGTACCTCTTTGAATTTTGCACAGTTCTAGTAATATTAATGAGCTTTTGTTCTGTTTTGCACTTGTCATCCCAGCTTCGGTTATAAGGTTGCCAGGTAAGAATTAAGACCAAAGAGAAGCATTTATGTTGTTTCCATGATCTGGGTATTACAAATAATGATGCCAATGCCCATCCTCCAAAGAATGGATAAAAAAAATGTAGTACATTTACATGATGGAGTATTACAGAGCGAAAAAATAATGACATCTTGAAATTTTCAGGCAAATGGATTGATCTAGAAAAGACCATACTGAGTGAGGTATCCCAGACCGTGACAGACAAATAAAATATGCACTCACTCATAAGTGGCTTTTGGACATAAAGCAAAAGAAAGCCAGCCTACAATTCACAACAAAGAGAACCCTAAGAGAGACATACATGGATTTAACTAATCTACATGGGAAGTAGAAAAAGACAAGATCTGCTGAGTAAACTGGGAGCATGGGGATCTGGGCAGAAGAGGAGCTGGGAAGAAGTAAAGGGAGTGGAAAATTGTATATAGGTCAATAAAAACAATAAAAAAGAACAGAGAGAAATTTATTTTCTTTTCCTTGACCAAATATGTTTACTGAATTGTTATCCCATAAGTGAAAATATGAAATTCTTCCCCCCAAATTATGAATAGTGTGAACGAATAGCTTCTGTTGTTTCTCATTGCTTGTGTTCTTGTCCAATAATGTCCATTATTTCCAGATTTGGGGAAAATATGTGCTGATTTCTGTGTTTGATCTATTTTGTTTAAGATGGGGTCTTGAGTATGTAGTTCCAGCTCCCCTTAATCACTTTGTGTATCCGGGCCAGCCTTGAACTTAGGATTTCGGGTTTCAGTTTAGCCTCTCAAGTATTACAAGGATTACACTGTCTACTTTATCTAGTCCCGTGCTGAAAACTTAGGTATTTTAACAAAGTTTAAGCCTCCATTTTGTCTTGAGTAAATAGTTATACAAACTGAGGTTGATAACGGCATCAGGTGCAGAATATAAGAGGCTGCAGAGTGTTCGATCTTAAATGGGACTTCCATGTAACATCCCCTCCATTCACAGATTAGGGATCATCAAGAAAGAGGGTCAGATGGGTTTAAGAGCCAGAAGTAGTGGATTAATACAATGGACCTGTTTTCCAGACACAGAGAGGCACTTGTACTTATGACCCCACGGTGGATGTTGTGTCAGCACACACAGACCTGCAAAGGCTGAAAGCAAACTCCCAGTATGGGAATGGGGCACACTGCTCCAACCCAGGCTGAGGAGCTATTCATACTTGATTACAGTCCAGAGAAGAAGAGTTTTCTTTATGGACTTGGCAACTAATAGGTACAAGGTTTGAAGAGTTTTCTTTAAAGATTTGGCAACTAACAGGTACATGGTTTTAAACTTATATACTATTCTTTTTATTATATCTCTTTTCCTAAATGAGGTTCATGAAAATATTTCACACTCTTTTCTTAGATCTTTCGCCATTTAATACTATCTGACTATATAGTACGATGCCATGCTCTTTTAAAACAAGTAGCATATTTCCTGTATCTTTTGGTGCTCTTTTTTGTTTTTTTAAGACAGGGTTTCCCATGTAAAAGCTGAGAATGGTGGCATGTGTCTGTAACTCTAGTGATATTGGGCAGCAGGGAGGGAGTCAGAGGTGACAAATAGCTAAAGTTTATTGGCCAGCCAATGTAGCTGAAGCCATGGGCTTTGAATTCAGTGAAAGACTCTGTCTCAAGAAACTAAAGACTGATTTAAAAACCTAATATTGATCTCTGGAAATCAAAATTCATGTGTGCAGATACTTGTGTGCGCTAATGTGCAAACACATACAAATGCTTATTCGCAGAGATGATATGCTACACACATACACACAGGTAGAAAAGAAAAATCCTAGTTAAGCTTGTTTCTTGCTTTTGTTGTTCTGTGAGTGTTACTATACTTAGCTAATTACTTCATGTTCCCTATAAGTTATATGCAAAAATGTTCTTTATTTTGTATGCATAGAATATAGAAATTTTGTATTCTACTAATTTACTGAGGCATCTCACTGATATTAATTTCTACTAATGTATATATTTTTAATGTTAGGATTTCTTTTTGTCTACGGTAAAAATATCATACATGGTGATTGGAATACTGCTACTTCTCTCTGCAATTATCTTCTGCAGTATTACTGTACTTTATCAGGTTGCTATTTCTAGTATATCTAGAACAATGGTATATAAAAGCAAACACAACTAGAGGATTAATTTGCTTTTTTATTTATAGTATAAAAATATTATCTGTGCCTTCATTCAAAAACGAGATTATTTTTAATCTTTTTTTGTTTATTTATTTATTAAAGATTTCTGTCTCTTCCCCGCCACCGCCTCCCATTTCCCTCCCCCTCCCCCAATCAAGTCCCCTTCCCTCATCAGCCCAAAGAGCAATCAGGGTTCCCTGTCCTGTGGGAAGTCCAAGGAACCCCCACCTCCATCCAGGTCTAGTAAGTTGAGCATCCAAACTGCCTAGGCTCCCACAAAGATAGTGCGTGCAATAGGATCAAAAACCCAGTGCCATTGTTCTTGAGTTCTCAGTAGTCCTCATTGTCCGCTACGTTCAGCGAGTCTGGTTTTATCCCAGGCTTTTTCAGACCCAGGCCAGCTGGCCTTGGTGAGTTACCGATAGAACATCCCCATTGTCTCAGTGTGTGGGTACAGCCCTATCATACAACAAAAGTATATGCTCAACTATGTTCAAAGCAGCATTGTTTGTAATAGCCAGAACCTGGAAACAACCTAGTTGCCCTTCAATGGAAGAATGGATGAAGAAAGTATAATATATATATATATATATATATATATATATATATATTAGAGTACTACTCAGCAGTAAAAAAAAAAACAATGACTTCTTGAATTTTGCATGCAAACGGATGGAAATAGAAAACACTATCCTGAGTGAGGTAAGCCAGACCCAAAAAGAGGAACATGGGATGTACTCACTTATAATTGGTTTCTAGCCATAAATAAATAAAGGACATTGAACCTATTTTTAATCTTAAATGTAATACAAATTATACTATGCTAAATTAAAGTGGTCAGGGCTTCTTTTTTATTATGGTGTTTTTTTTAAACATGAAACGTTGATTCATTGTGTCAAAAATTAATACTTCACAGTTGAAAGTAACCAAAAGTCTATGACTACTAGATGATTTGGGGAATAACACACAACATGAAAGTAGTTCCTGAAAATAACACAAAAATACACAAGAAAGATGAAATTTAGATAATATATCCAATGCAAGAGTTATGCAGAATTGCTGGTGGAATTAAAATGTGAGCATGGCCTGGCTAACCTCAGTGAGTCAGCAAAGAAAATGACATAAATCTAGGGAAGGTACATATAGGAATAAAAGAGAGATAAAAAGAGGGGGGAAGATAAAGAAGGGAAGAGCAGAGAATAATCAGCATGTTATATATACATGTAAGAGACTGTCAACTAAGGCTAATGAATAAAAATAAATAAAGGAAAAAAAAGTAGAGAACAAGTTCACTCTAAAATTTGACTGCAAATTTTCACTTCTGCTAAATTTGTAACAGCTCTAACTTGAAAACAGCTCAATGTTTTATTAACTAGCAACTGAATGAACAAATTGCCATTCACTTGTAAAATAAAACAGCAATAAATGCCATCAATTATTGAAAAATCTACAAAAAGCAAAGAAGAGTGACTGCAGAATTCCAAACAAGATGATGAGTACGTAATTATTTAATACATATTCTTGACTCAATGTCATATTAAATGGTGAGACAAGAGAAGCATACTGTTCTAGCTTACTTTTCTATTGCTATGGTAAAACACTGACCAAAAGTATCTTGGAAGGGAAATAATTTATTTCACCTTACATGTCATAGTCCATAAATGAGGGAAGTCAGGTAAGGACCTAAGATAGTAACCAGAAGGCAATATCTGAAATAGAGTCTGTGGAGGAATGTTACTTAGTGGCTTGATACCAGTAGCTTGGTCAGCCTGCTTTCTCATACACTTCCAGTGTGGTACTGTCCACAGTGGACAGCATCCTCCAACATCAATCATTTTTTAAGAAAAATTCCCCTAGGTATGCCCACAGAAAATACAATGGAGGCAATTCATCAGTGGAGGTTCCCCCTTCCTAGGTGATTCCAGTTTGTTGCAAGTTGACACAAACTAACCAGCATACCTACTGACAATATCAATATTTGGAAGAAGGTAACAATGTTGTCTTTCACTAAGACTTTTAAACCTTAACACAATAGGAAAAAAGAGAACACATATGTTAATGTTAAAGCAGTTAATACGTTTTATTCACTGATGACATGATTATAACCATAGAAAATTTGAAATGACTAACAATAAAACACCTCATGAAAACAGTAGAAGCTTTACAATATGAGCTAATATGTATAATCATGTAAGTCACTTTCGTACATGTCAACAGTAAACAAGTGAAATCGGAATTTAAAGATATCAGTATGAGCTACTATAGATACAAATGAAATAAATTAGATATGATTGAGGCAATTAGAAGATTACAGTAAAAGAAAACAAAGAATAAAATAAATGGCCCTTGTTCCATTTCCATGGAAATGTAGACTCAATATTTTCAACATGTTATCTTCAAATTAATGAATAAGCACAGCCCCAGTCAAAAGGCTAATATATTATTCATGGTTTTCAAGTTTATAGAGAGAGAGGGTAAGAGACTCAGAATAGCACACATAATAATGAAAGAAAACAAAGCTGGGAGGCTTACAGGAGTTGACTTAAAGTATTACCATGAAATAATCAAAGCACTGTGATATTGGTAAACAACAGACAGATAGATCAACGTTACAGAATAGGAAGCAAAAAAAAACAGACCTATATGAACAGTTAGCTGATCTTTGACAAAAGGACGACAGCATCAGACTTAAGCAAAAAAATATTGTGCTTGAACAACTGGATATCCTTATTCAAAAAGAAAAATTATCCAGGTGTAGTTTTTTTCAATTTTTACAAAGCATAATTCAAAATGAATCACAGACCTTGTGGTACTTAATTTTAGATGCCAGATTGATGATATTAAGAAACAAATACTTAGAGTCACAGACTTTCCAACAATGAAAAGTATTTGAGTCTGAATGAATTAAGTTGGGAACAATCCTCCCTTTATGTGGGTCAGTCTAATGCAATCACCTGCGAACCAAGTGAGAACACACACAGCAGACTAATTTGCCTGTCTTCCCCAAGAGCTGGGACAACTTGTTCTGATACCTTAGGCTTTTGGGCTATATAGTATTGTAGGTTTTACATAAATGACCTTTTGAACTTTCTGTCTTTTGTTGTTTAACTAAAATTTGAATCATCTTCCCAGACTCCAAGGTCCTCAGAACTAGACTGAGCCTACTATGAAAATAACTTAAAAGCTTAACCACTACCAGCCAATGCTCATGACACTGGAGGTACCCTGAAAGCTACAGGAAGAGGCAGAGAAAGTTAATCATCAAGATCTCCTGTCACTGATATGTCTAGAACATATACTGGTGAAATAGTTTTACAAATGTTATAGGAGTAATTAAGCACTTTCTTTTTTTAATTTTTACATTTGAATTTGTTAAACATTAGTTTTTTTTTCTTTTTTTTAATTTATTTATTTATTAAAGATTTTTGTCTCTTCCCCACCACCGCCTCCCATTTCCCTCCCCCTCCCCCAATTAAGTCCCCCCCCTCCTCAGCCCGAAAAGCAATCAGGGTTCCCTGTCCTGTGGGAAGTCCAAGGAACCCCCACCTCCATCCAGGTCTAGTAAGTTGAGCATCCAAACTGCCTAGGCTCCCACAAAGCCAGTGCGTGCAGTAGGATCAGAAACCCATTGCCATTGTTCTTGAGTTCTCAGTAGTCCTCATTGTCGACTATGTTCAGAGAGTCCGGTTTTATCCCAAGCTTTTCCAGACCCAGGCCAGCTGGTCTTGGTGAGTTCCCAGTAGAACATCCCCATTGTCTCAGTGTGTGGGTGCACCCCTTGCGGTCCTGAGTTCCTTGCTTTCTGATTGAATTTAAGGCTCAAGCCATGAGATGGAGCCTCTATCTAATACTGCTAAAGTGGCCAAGAACCTGAACTAGACAGCTTATGAAGACAGGGGAATAGAGGAAAACCTAATACTATTATTCTGCTAAAGCAATGGTTCTCACATTCCTAATGCTGCAAAGTTTTAATATAGTTTAGTATGCTGTGGTGACCCTCAACCACAAAATTATTTTCATTCTTACTTCATAACTGTAATATTGCTACTGTTATGAATCATAATGTAAATATCTCCTTTTCTGTTGGTGTTAGGTGACTCTGTGAAAGGGTCTATCGAACCCAAAGGGGTCATAACCCACATGTTGAGAACTGATAAACTATGGGGGCCCACAGAAATGGATCTGTTTCACCTTGACTAAAGGTCAGAGAGTTAATGTTTATTCTTGCTCCTTCAAGGTTATAGAGAGTAGATGTAACTTAGGGTGTGACTACTAACAAAGATATCTTGACCTAAGGTCAAGTATTTGATGTTTTGAGTATTAAGATGGCAATCACTTTGTCTGTTCCTTGTATTGTGATAAAAAATGTCCTTTGCTTTATTCACATTTTTTTGGATTGGGATATTTAAAGATCACAAGAAATAAATATGGGCAGATTTCAGCATTCACTGAGATGCAGTCCAGCAGTATCCTATGTCTCTGTATTTCTTTTGTATCTCTGTTTATTCTGCCTAACATTTCTTTTCCACAAGCCCCTACCTTGGAATGTATGAACCCATTGAGGTTGGACGCTGACAGATGTCGCCCCAATGTGTGACTAGGACAGTAAAGCAAAGAAACGATCCCTAATGACACACTGCTCTACTCATAGTTCAGTATCTCTGTTTGCCCTTATATCAGAAAAGGTTTTTCTTGCCGTAAATGGAAATTAAACACGGACATCCACAATTGGAAAATATGAAGTGAGAGACTCAGTCCAAAATGAGATATCTTTATTAAAACCCTCCCCATCATGATTAAGGCATCTATGTGGAAGAGGAAGCAGATATGGTATAAAAGCCAGAGATTGTGATTGACTCCAAGGAAACAATGCCCTTGAGACATAGCAGGATTGAAGCAAATATGAATTCAGAGAGACTGTGGCAACACACAAGACCTGTAAAGGTTCAAGGAAGAACAGATCCCAACATTGAAAGAAGGAACTGGACTTAGTTTCCAACCCAACCATTAAGCTATCTGCAATTAATACTCACTAGTAAAAGAAATCATTTTTTTTCTATATAGATTTACAGGGTATTTTAACCAAATGACAGGGCAGGGCAGACCCCAAATCAAGAAGTAGTTGGCCATCACCAAATGAACTCAATAGTATTGTTTGCCCCCCTCTTTTTGTCTTTTGTTTATTTATTTTGATTTTCATTTTTTATGGTTTTGTGGGGCTTTTGCCTGTGTGATTCTGTTTATATTAGTTTTGTTTTTGCTTTATGTATTTTAAAGAGAGAAAAGAAAAAAGCCATAAAGTTGAGTGTTTGGGGAAAAACTAAAGGAGCAAGGGGAAAAACATGATTAAATATATTGCATGAAAACTTCTTTCAATAAAAGATAGAACACCTGAGATGTAGCAGTTACAAAGCAGATTACATGGTGTTGTATAATTTACACATATTTGTGTTAAAATATGCTTTCTTCTTCTCTGTTGCTTTTCCTTCTTTTTTACCTAGAGTCTCACCACCTGGCTCCAACTGACCTGGAAATTGCTATGTAGACCAGATTGACCTCAAACTCAAAGGTACACCTGTCTCTGCCTCCCAAGGGTTGGAACTGAAAGTATATGCCACTTTACCTACCAAAACATTTTGAATAAATATAAATGGTTATTTAAGAAAGATAATAGTGTCATACATATTTAAAATACTCACTTTATGACATAGAAGGTATGAGTGACTTTGAAACAGCTCTTTGAAAACCTACACTTGATGAATCATATAGATTGACATAACTGCTTTTCTTTTGGAACGAAAACAATTCTCACTCACTCTCATTACTGCTAGCTAAAAATAAGCCTTGGAATGTCCTCACTAGCACTTCAAATTAAGGAATCTACTAGTCTCCTTTCATCAATGAGTCACAATTTTGTCATTTTTCCCTAAAACAGAATTTGGGTAGTGAAATCTAGTTTAAATTAGGCCAAGAATAAGCAAAGCCATTCTTCAAACCACAGGCTGCATTTGGCTACCAAAAACTTCACAAAACTGGCCTCTCCCTACTTTGTGAGATATTTCTATGCGTGAATTTATAACCGTGGGTTGTGGTTCTGGCAAATTCAATCATAATTTTATAGAGCATCGAGGAAGTCAAGGAACTCTTCACAAGGTAAAAATAAAACCAATAATAAACTGCTCAATAAGCAGAGTACACTGGAAGGACCACGGATTGTCCCTGAATGAGATGATACTGCTGCCACGAAGTAAAAAAAAATAGTTGACAAGAATCATATTGTTATAGATTAGATAATTTTAGTGACAGAATAAGTCAAATTAAATCAATATTGATAATAAGTTGAACTTTTTTCCACACCTTTTGCATAAGTATTTTAATTTTTCTACTCATCTTTTATGTACTCATGGAAAGAAAGCAACAAAAGAAACCTGAAACTCAAACAAGTGTAGGGTTTTCAGCCAACCAGAAACACGAGGAAAGGCCCTTCCCTCTGAGGACTCACTAGTTTCTCAGTGGCATTTCTTTAAACATCTTCTGTAGAGCTGATTAAATAACTCAGATTTAATGACTATGGTTTTCAAAGCATGGTTCTTAGACATGCTCTATCAGAATCACCTAGAAATTTGCTAGAAATGCAAATGCCTAGACTTGCTACCATACTGGAATTGGAAATCCTATCTGTGAATTCCAGGAATCCACCCTATAAAATACTCTTGGAATGACTCATACGTTGCATTATTCTGAAGTGTGTATTTTATCAAATATATCTACATAGCATATATATCCCACTTGCCCCTTTATTGTACATGCATGCACATATTTCTTACATGGAAACTGAAGGCTTCCAACTAAATTTTTCATTTAGTGCTGAGCAGGTGGTGGTGGCACAGGCCTTTAATCCAAGCACTCAGGAAGCAGAGACAGGCAGAACTCTGTGAGTTCAAGGCCAGACTGGACTATAAGAGCTAGTTTCAGGATAGACTCCAAAGCTACAATGAAACGCTGCATCAAAAAACAAAACAAACAAACAAACAAAAAATGCCTCAATAATCCATCAGGCCTTAGTGCTTTAAAACTTCTGTGATTTTGTTTCACCCAAAATAATATAAAATGGTTGGCCATATAAACTTTCATCATCACCACTAACCTGAAAAGTTTTAATCATTATACCTTTCTACATACACTTCCATCTGCCTTCATTTCTTTTCCTTTTGCTTCTGCACGCACAATGTCAAGTGTAACTTTAATTTCCAAAGTCACCCACCTCTCGAAGCAATTCATGTGTACCCCCACAGTACTTCTACTATATTAAAAATAAACTACTCCTTTTAAACATTTCTTCAGTTATTATTAGTTATTATCAATTAATTATTATTAATTATTAACTAGAATCATCTCTTGCTTAATGGCAACTCTTAAAGGAAGCCCATCTTATATTATTATACCTTTATCAGTATAAGATACTAGGCCAGGCACACATAGATGGTACTCAATTAAGGATTATTTTAGCAACTATATACTTCTGGAGACATAGGTGCCAACTATCCTATACAAAATGAAAATAAATAACAAAAGTGAACTTGTCTTATTTTTTATAATTTAAATGTTTATTTATTGTGTTTGGATATGTTTATTTATATGTGCATGTGTTTCAATACACACATTGCACAGGCACATAACGTAAGAGGAAAGAGACAACTTGCAATAGTTATCTTCTTTTACTGTGGGGGATATGGTGATTCAATTCAGGTCATCCAGCCTGGCAACAAATGCTTTAACCCACTGAGGAATCTTCACCATGTCCAATTTTGTGTTTCTCAATTAGAAAGCTATATATGGCCCCAAGGAAGAATAAACACAATAAACAATACATTTACCCATCAGCTGTAAGTAGTATGTTTTTTTCCCACTTTGTTGGCAATAATATTGCTAATTGGTCAATAATTACATTTTCAAGTTAAATGGGCTTACCACTGATACCACTACATACTATACAGAAATAGCAACTGCCAATTTCAAATCTCTATTAAGATACTTCGGTTGTCAAGAGACCTGACCCTAGAGGGGCTCCCAGGTGCCCAAGCTGAGGTCCCCAGTAAGTTCCTTGGGCAGTTGAGAATAGGGAACCTGAAATGACCCTATCCTTGAGCAATACTGACGAATATCTTGCATATCATCATAGAACCTTCATCTGGTGATGGATGGAGATAGAGACAGAGACCCACACTGGAGCACTGGACTGAGCTCCCAAAGTCCCAATGAGGAGCAGAAGGAGGGAGAACATGAGCAAAGAAGTCGGGACCACGAGGGATGCACCCACCCACTGAGACAGTGGAGCTGATCTATTGAGAGCTCACCAAGACCGGCTGGACTGTGACTGAAAAAGCATGGGATAAAACTGGACTCTCTGAACATGGCGAACAATGAGAGCTGATGAGACGCAAAGGACAATGGCACGGGGGTTTGATCCTACGTAATGTGATGGCTTTGTGGGAGCCCAGCCAGTTTGGATGTTCACCTTCCTAGATATGGACGGAGGTGGGAGGTCCTAGGTCTTACCACAGGGCAGAAAACCCTGACAGCTCTTTGGACTGGAGAGGGAGGGGGAAAGGAGTGGGGGGAGGGGGAGAAGGGTGGGAGGAGAGGGAGAAGGGTGGGAGGAGGGGGCGTAAGGGGGGAGGAGGGGGAGGGAAATGGGAGGCTGGGAGGAGGTGGAAACTTGTTTTTTTTTCTCCTATTCTCAATAAAAAAAGAAAAAAAAAGATACTTCGGGACGTATAACACAGAAAGTAAAATTTATGCCCCTTTTACAATTAACTAAAGTATTGAGATCACAGTAAAAGTCAGTTAAATGATAACAAAAATACTTCTAAGAAAGATTAGACTTTCAGTGAAAACAGTGAGACCTATAAAATTCTATTTTATTTAATTAACTGAATTAACTTTCTGGTTTGTTATCTGTATTGCAAAAAAAAATGAGACTTAGGAACATACAAAAGGGAATGGTTCTCAGTGAACTGAACCATTAACACAATATCTAGATTCAAAATCTGGACACATTCTCCAAGTGTTCATAACAATAAGTACTGCAGTTGTGGGCTCTGCACACACAAAAGCCCAATTTTGAATTTATCATAAAACTCATATTAATTAATAAAATAATCTCACATACAATAACTTGTTGGGGACTATTAGAAATCAGATGTAATATTCACATAAAAATATTTGGCTTGAGTTATTTAACTGAAAACTACATTACTTCTCTCATCAAACACTAGCATGGAAAAATGATATCACTCTATTGATATTAATTTGAATATATTGAAATTCAAACACATGTACTCGACAGAAAAGCCTTATGAAGAATATTTGTGTCTTGGTAATAGTTAAATAATGAAAAGTGGGTCAAAGTAGTAGTTACAAGCATTCAATATCTTCTTTAAAATGTTTTCAATGTCTTCTAACCATGTTCTCAGTTTTCATTGATCTTACTATTTTTATAATGCATTAAGAAAAGTGCAATGTTGCAATAATAGAGAAGATATCAGAAAAACAGATTATGTGGAAGTATCATGGATTTCAGGAGTCTAGTTCTTGGTTTGTTCTTCCTAGCAACAAACGTTCAACAAGCCACCTAATTGTTCACTTTTCTTTGCTTTAGTATTCATCTCATTAGGTCACTGGAAAAGTTCACCACAAAAATATAACTCTCAGTATCATTTATATGGAGCTATCCAGAAATAAAATGTTCTGAATTCTCAGAATTTCTGCTTCCTGTACCAATACTATTCACCCTAAAACACTGGACCATATTCAAGTATTGCCAAAGCCTGGTACACATTTTAGTATCCTTCATCTTCTCTTAAGATCTGATTTTTCTCAATAACGAAGAATAGGAAGAAACAGGAAGCTAGGGGCAGAAAAGCTAGTTTATAACTTAGGTAATCATTGCACGACACAACAACTCTGCCCTAGTAATTCTACCAACTTAGGTATTGTAAATGAGGGTGCAGTGAAACCACTGAACTGGACCACTCTGTGGGTGGAAAATAGGGTTTCCTGGAAGAAATCAAATTGTTGGTCTGCCTACAAGAATAGAGCGTTGCAGCTTGTTGGAAAAGTGAGTGGATTTTATATGACTGTCAGCAAGATGGGGATCATTGAGCTGAAACAGTCTGTTAGGATTAGTCAGGAACTAGATGCCCCTGCCCCACATAGCTGAGTAATGGGAGCAGATAAGGGGGGTATTGGTTTTTCTGGTAAACAGAAACCAGCCTTGAGAAACTCTGAGGAATGCTGAGTTTAGGCTTCTGTTTACCCAATCAATCCTTCCTGGATTACACTCACGTCATCATTTACGGTATTATCAGCAGCACTACTGTTTGGGGGGCCCACTTTGGACCTAAGAAATATTTTGTATAGCACTTATATGTAGATTTACTGATCATATATTTTGAACTCATTCAAACTTAGTGTTTGGGCAACATATAATAAATACATGGGGCACAGATTGGTACACAGAGGATAGCAAGATAATAAAACATAAATAACTATTCAATTTTACCTATTTTATGACAAGAAAATATATAAAACCCAGCAAAAGAGATGATAACACATCTAAGCAACTCTCAATTAAAACTGCTAACTATGAAAATCTAGGTTCAGAGAGTTTCAATCTCTTTCATCAAAACGTTTGGGATCAAAAGTATTTCAAAGTTCTCAATTTTTACCATTCTGGAATGTTTCTATAGATCCTACTGGTTGACAATTTCACATCTAAAAATTTGAAATGAAAGTCTCCAAAGCCCAAGAAATATTTTGAATGTCATCTCAGGGATCAGGAGCACCTGCCTCTGGAAGTGTTATAAATTTTCCCAATGTAAACAAGGAAAGAAAGGCTGTCAGGTCAGCCAGACAAAAGAGTGATTTGATGACCTTACTCAAAGAGTGTGGAACCTCCAGTGTGAACTTCAGCACCCTGTTCTGACACAGTATGTGTTAAAACATCCCTGCAAAATGTCTGTCTAAAACAGACACCAAGGACTTAGTTTTCAACCACAGCAAAACCTTTTGTTCCTGAGCAAAATATTGCATGTGGATCAGATGTGTAGACACGATCGTTTGAACTTACGCATATTTCCTGTGAGAAGAATAAATAAGAGGACAGTATTGTTTTGAGCTCTGTTAGAAATGGAAGCAAGGAGAACAATGCAAAGTGCTTTTCCAATTTGGGGTGGGACTAAAAGTGGAAGAGATACTAACTGTTGTAGTTAAAGAAACAAATAAGTAGAATTCACTACACAGTATGATGTAGAACTAAAATTTATGCTTATTTTATGAGCATGACAAAATTATGAGGATAATGATTACAATTTAAATGTCATGTTTTCCCGAGGGCAAGATGATAGCATTGGAAAAATAAAGTAAATACATGGGCGAGGTCAGTACATAAATCACATAAATATAATTCTTTCAATTCAGAAAATTGTTCCAGCAATAAGAAAGTGGCACCATTTCTGTTTTATTATTTACAATGTTCTTTTCGTATATGTTTTATTTTTAGTAGATGTGAAGTTATAAAGAATATAATATTAATGAAGTTTAAATTGTATGTATTTCTCTTGAATATCAGTTGCGCATAAAATTTTGCCTCAGCACATCATGTGAAAGCCCCGTTGTAGATTGTCAATATAAATTTTAGTAAATAGTTGTGTTTTTTGAGGGAATATATGATACACAAAAATGTGGATGTCAATTTGTGAAGTCAGTTCTGACCTTCTACCTTCACGTGGGATCTGAGGATTGATTGCATTGGCTTAAGCTCGTGCCCTTAGACAACAGCTCATTTATCTACTGAACCTTCTTAACCATGCCAATATTCACAATCTTCATGTTATTTTTAATGTGTCATGCCCTCCATACTGGCTAGAAGGTAAATCATGAAGCATCTCCATGGGAACCGTGTTAAGTCAGTGAATGCTACTTCACCATATTGTTACCCTGGTAAGATGAATCATATCTTTTTAGTGTAGACATCCATGTCAGCAATTATGATATAAATGTGTTATCGTTCCACAGGCTGTTAAATATTTATAGACAAAAATAATTATATACACCCAGCTTGTGTTAGTGAAAAGTAAAGGTGCATATTAAACCTGGAAAAACCAAACAGAAAGATGTAACGAAAACATACATATCATGACAGCCATTATACACAGTGAAAAACCAAAATTATTATGTAACTCATTGGGAGATAACCATTATATTTTACAATTGACCTAATAATAAACATTTTTTATTCCCATATTTTTGTCCTCACATGCATAAAAGCATATATTGTGAAAAATTGCATTTGGTGATGACATTAAATCTGTGCTTTCTTTTTATAAGCCTAGGTAAATGAACACATTTTTTATAATATAAATTATATTTGTCATGGGTAAACACCAGACATTTCTTTGGGATTATAACATATCTACAAATTACATGGGAAGAATATTTACCTTGAATTAATCTTATCTTGAAATGGCTTTGTGTTTCTGTTAGGATAAATATTGTTTGCTTATCTATATAGAATGGATGCGATAAATGACATTCTAGTAGAAATTTTTGGAATCGAAGGTTAATATAAGAGCTATTTAGAAAAAGAGATAGGACTTAGTTTAAAATTGTACTGAAGAAGTGGAAAATATGTGGGATGTACCGCAAACACATATCTGGCTTCTAGTGACACCAAAATGATAAAGATATCTTTGACCACATGTATTTCTTTAAAACAGCCTGTCTGTGGCTTTACAAAGTAACAAAGATATACTTTGTTATGACTCTAAAATTTACTAATATCCCGTAAATGTACTTCTATGCCTTAGTGATGAAACTTTGCATCTCTATTCATTGTATCGCTGTATATTTACAGGACTGTATTTAATTTAACACACAGGAAACAATTATTTTCCATTTTTTGTTTTCAAACTATCCATCGGCTAATTTTTTATTTATTTATTTTTTCTATTTTTTAAAACTTACCATAGAACTAATTATCTGTAGTAATGAGCAATAGTATCTGGTCATTTAGGATACTAATATTTAACACTGAGATTACAGGAAAAATATGTATTCTTGAATAGACTCATATTTTATCCATTTGTTAAAAGTTTTCCTCTAGGTTAGAAAACTGCTTTCTTAAATAACTCACATGATATTTCCATTTCTCTATCAGCATTTAGGATCAAGCACTCAAACACATGAGACTATGGGGGACATATCTATTTAGACTACCACATTATACTTCCTGGTCCGCATATGCTTGTAGCCATATCACGCATTTAGTCCAACTTCAAAAGTCCCCATAGTCTATCACAGTCTCTACAATGTTTAAAAGACAAAAGTTCAAAGTTTTTTTCTGAGATTCAAGAAATCACTTAACTGTAATCCTCCATGAAATCAAAATTAAAAAAGAACAGATCACATATTTCCAATATATGATGACACTATATATATACATTTATATATATATATATAAATGTATATATATAGTGTCATCATATATATATATATATATATATATATATATATATATATATATATTTCCAGAACATAGAGAAGGGAGCACATTGTGGGAGTACTGGATGCATCAAAGTAGGAGGCCAAAAACCAAGTGAGCAAACTCTAAAATCTGCATACCCATATCTGATGTCAAAGTGCTCGTCAAATCTATAGCTCCTTTCAGCTATGTTGACTGCCACACACTTCTTTGTCTTTTGCTGTTTATATTCCCTGTTAACAGCTTTCCTCTGCAGGTATCTCATGACTCTGGTAACTCCAACATCTTGGTTTCTCCAAGGCAATCCAAGCTTCAGTTTCACAGTTTCATGCAATAGACTCTGGGCCTCCACTCAGGGTTAACCCTGACACATTTCTGGCTGCATCAGCTTTCCTTAGTCACAGAGGAAGATTCAATACCCCTTTTCTTGTATCTTTGATTCTAAAGCCATACCAATGTGGCTGAAGTTGCCAAGTCCTGCTACATTTGGGGATGGAGCATGGACCGCTTGCTAATTACATCTTCATCAGCTTTCTGTTTTCAATGGCTTCTTCACTGCCTTAAGTGTCTGATTATTGATCCTAAAACAGGATCAATGGACCAGACTGGCCTCCTGCCTCTGTAGTGCTGGGATTGAAAGAGTGCACCACCATACCTGGATATAAGCTTATCTTAATTCCTTCCCACTCGTTGGAAGTTTAACTGGGTAGGTTCTTGCCCTAAGATCACTACTACCTTTATTCTATTTCTTGATATGGTATCTCCTTGGACACAGGACTTAGCTCTATTCTACTTCCTGGTGCTCCTTTTCTCCTCAAATTGCAAATTTTGTATTTTCCCTTGCTCAGCTTGCATCTTTCCATTATAGATCACTACTAACCACACAACAAAGTCAATACTAGGTTGTTTTGAGATTTCCTCTACCAATGGAATTAATACAAATCTCTTCACTTTAGCCTCATGCAGACTTTTTGGAGAAGGGCAAATAGCAGCCACCTTTTTTCCCAAAATATCACAAGAAAAGTTTCTAGGCCAAATATTAAAATTCTTTTCCTATGACACATCTTAAGTCAGGCCCCCATAGTTCAAATAACCCTCTACATCTCTGCCTTCCATGTTTAGTATTGCATTTGCATTTCACTTAGTTAAAAAACTTGGTCTTTTAAAACACATATTCTAATTTATATTTCTTTCCTAAAGTTCTGTAATGGAATTTAATTAACTGTTAATTTAGTGAGAACATTTTAAGAACCATCAGTGCAAACTCAAGAACTTGCTTCTCTTCCTACATGATCAAGTGAAGTTTTCAATGTTTTGCTTTTAAATACCATAATGATACTTGAAAGCATTTTGTAAAAGCAAGAAAAGAAATTTTGGTCTTTTACTTTCTATTACATTATGTCGGTTCTAACACTAAACTGTTTACAAGAGGAGAAAGATCCATGGAGAGGGTAGGCCATATTTATTAACAGTGGCAATGCAATCTACTAAAAGTTTTCGCTTAAGAATCTTCCATATCTTCTTAATAAAATGTAAAGCGTCCATTATCAGAGTTTTGTCACTCCTAAAACATTTTCATACAGAGATCTTTCTATATGCCCATTTTCTGAGTTTGGTGTATTAAATAGACCCTTGGGATTTATGTACTTACATATACATGATGGAAGGTAAGAAAACTAAATAAAACCATTTGGTTTATTTGCTCAAATCTAGTATGATTAAATCTAAATTCAAGTTTTCTACTCTTGACATTTAAATAGACCCCTTTAAATTGCACTTAAAATGCTTCTTTTTATGGTTAGAATCTTCCTTGGTGTTTATGTGTATAATTATCTGGGGTTACACTATGAATTATGATATAAATTGAGGCATAAATTAATTAGGGTATATATTTATGGCTATAGAAAAAGTGATAATTTATTATTTTATATAATTTTAAAATATGTTCTAGTTACAGACACTTAATAATCCAAAATTCAGCTATTTTAGCTTTTGTTAAATAAGTAAGAAGACAAAATATAAGTTTTATCAACAATAAGGTTCCTCATGCATTTTAATATTTGAAATAGAAAAGATAATTGACAGAATTTACTGTAATGACTTGCTGATATAAAAATCAAACAGATATCATTTGTAAATTAAATCACATCTCTTTATCATATGCTCTCCTGCATTTTACTGAATCAAAACAAAGTGTAACATATGCAGATTTAAACAGTCAAAATTTGAAACATAAGAAAAATAATATGAACATTTGAAATATTTACTTTCAGAACACATATTAAAAGTTCAACAAATATTTCATTTTCAAATAAATATAACATAAAATTCTTACCTTAGAAAATTGTGCATTTATCCATTTTGTGAATGTTTTCTTTTGAACATCTTCTCTTTCATCTATTTTGTAAAATAAACAAAATTAAAAGTTAAAACTAACTATAGGTATATTTTGCAACCAAAATAACTTTCAAGTAACACATACTAATTTTATTTTAAATTTAGTGTTAATGTCATTCATAAATGAAGTTGAATTAAGTGATGTTGGTATTGGGTATTTGATGGAAAAGTATATCTAAAATTAATTGATGTGGTCATGTCCATAGTCTTTCAAATACAACAGCATTGACTAAATCAGTCTCATTGAATAAATGGGATATTATTCATCCCTTAATATTCTAGTCATGCTAGTGGAATTAAAGGAAACTATTTGGTAGTATTTATTTAGCAAATATAACGCTGGGCCTTTCCATGTACTTTCTTTCCCATTTATGAATAAAGGATTATTTATTCATTCACAACCACTAAATCCTCTAATACAGAAAAAAAAAACTTCATATTACAAAGGCTCTTTAACTACCAGGAGCATGGCTTACTTACCTTTGTATTTTATTTTCTACACAAACTAAGAACTCAGAAAACATTATTTGACAAACATAAATGACTTAAGGGAGGGCCAATCCTACAAGGCTAAAATTTCTTATGTTTCATTGTGTTTAAAGTAAGGAATTGTAAAAGCAAATGGCAGTTCTTGGCTTGTAAATGAAAACTCAGAGGGAAAATTTCTACAGATTTATATCAAGGGATTAGGTTGAGAAATTATAAAGAAACAGGTTTATAAAAGCCATCATTACAGAATTATTTGCTTTTCTAAGCTTGAAATTACTATTGAGTTAAATTGACAGAAAAAAATTCCATCTTCATTACTAAAATATTTTCTTCAATGTTTGGTATTAGTTAATAGTCAATAACCAGTATATCTATATAATATGTAAGAACTAAATATTTCAGATATTATTTACTTATGTTATAGGTCAAAATAATTGTTATGAAAATACCTCAAAGTGTACACATTTCTTCTCATAAAATTTTCAATAGTAAACTTCCATTCATTTCTTCAAATATTTAGAATATTGCAAAGATTTTTTTTTCATAACAAATGCATTCATATACTAAAATAATAGCTATCTTTAAATTGAAATACAGATGCACAACAAAGCTTTTATACTTATATGTAAAATAGCAGCAGATAGCTCTTGAGGGGAAAATTTTATTTTCCTTCATAAAATACATTCTTACTTAACTATGTTATTCCCATAGGCTACTATACATATGGTCAATTTCAGCATTATCCATATGATAACACACAAATCAGAAATAAACAATGTGGATACCTCTCTTTTGTTGACATATTTGAATAAATTAGAGTGATATTTTCAAACCTAACAATTCCTATCACCACCAATTATATACCATTCCTTGAAAATCAAGAAAATAAGAAATGGAATATTTTAAATGCCAGATTTTAATTGGCTTGGCGTGAAAGTCTAAACAAATATCTCTCAGTGTTATATAGAGCTATTCCTCCCTAAAAGTAAATGAACTTATTTGAAATTCCAATTTCTTTTTTCATTCAAATCCATGAGTATTCTATGCCACATACCAGAGAGAAGATGAGTATGCTATATAGTGAATATATTTTGTCCACAACAAAAATCATGTTGGAGCTTAATACATCTTGTGGCTATATTTGGAATTGAGATTTAAGGGGGAGGTGATTAAAGAAAGTTACAGAGACTGCCCGAATTGACCAATGCCATCTAATCGGTGTGGGTTCTTGCTCTCACAGAACTAGGTTAACAACCAAATATGTCATTAAGAGCTGGCTTTCCATGGTTCTTATTCACGCTAGAGAAACAGATGTCACTAGAAGATCAAAGAAACGATTTTGTCCTAGTACACATTGGTGAGCCAGTAAGTTTTAGAGGGTTAATTACATGAACATTAGAAATTGAAAGGTAGCTAGCTAGCTGTACCACCGAGACGTTGTCTAAACAATTTATGGTAGCTTCCTCAGTAAGAGTCACAGCTGCATTGTAATAAGCTGTACCACTAAAGAGTCCGTTGCACGATTTATGGGGAACCACACCACTGAAGTGTTTCCATAAGCAATCATTTTTTTACCTCTTCTGTAACATCTAGAAGTGAGAGAACCTCTGATATATCCATAGAAGAAGGTTCAATAGCTCAGTGAGCCTTTATAACCCTTCCATGTGAGAAGATGAACGCACCCCCCAAATTAACCCATTTCCAACTATAGCCACATGAATGTATTATGTTCCAACATAAATTTTGTTGCTCACTAAATATATTTTATACACAAAAGACACATCTTCTCTTTGCTGTATGACTACTATGCTGTTAAGATCTTATAGCACTGATTACAAAAACAGTGATTGGTTGAGCAATGATGATGCCCCAAAGAAGCAGCAATTCATCAATGATAAAAAAGGTTACTCCTTCTATGTGCAATCTCGGAAAGTACCTGTTAGGCCTTTGCATTTCTGCAATGGATCCTTCACCAGAAGCTAAAAGAATCTAGAAACTTGATGAACTTTTAGAAGCATGAGTAAAAATAAATGTCCTTCTGAATAACTAGCCTAATCCCATACATTTTGTTATAGCAATAGAAAATGTACCAAAAGTACACAAGAACACTCAGATGTTTTAAAACATAACAAATGATCTCTAAAATATGTCATTTGATGATAGTTATGCCAAAGGCTTTTAGGTGAAAATAGAATTGTGATTTCATTTTCAATTAATTTCCAACTCCATATACAAAGCACTGGAGTCAGCACAGAAACCTTGACATTATGAGCAAAATGTTATGTACCTACTGTAAAAATAGCAGTAAGTGTGAGGTTCAACATACAAACATCTTCAGGAAATATCCTGTTTCAATTATCATCTTTTGTAGCAGAAAAATATATCTGCAATGAATTTCTTGCAAATGGTTTACTTTGGAATTGTAGCTTTTTCAATGTGATAAATATTATAATTCATTTTGTTATAACTACAAAATGTGAATGATTATTAGTGTCTTATTGCTCAATAACTGTTTTTAATAATATTTCAATCAATTTGCATGCTATTTAATACTTTTACATTGGAAGATAAATTCTGAATGAATAAAGCTGGTATTATAAAAAATCAATTAGACAATGATCATTTGAATCAAAGTCCATAGTTGATGGAGGAGGGTCATCTGTCTATTGGTTAATTAATAAAGAAAACTGCTTGGCTGATAGGTAAAGAACATAGGTAGGCAGAGTAGACAGAACAGAGTGCTGGGAGATGGGCGATGGTGGCGCAGGCCTTTAATCCCAGCACTCGGGAGGCAGAGGCAGGCGGATCTCTGTGAGTTGGAGAGACCAGCCTGGTCTACAGAGCTAGTTCCTGGACAGGCTCCAAAGCCACAGAGAAACCCTGTCTCAAAAAAAAAAAAAGAAAAGAAAAGAAAAGAAGAACAGAATGCAGTCGCCATAGCTCTCCTCTCAGAGATGGACACAGGTTAGAACCTTTCTGGTAAGCTACCACCTCGTGGTGCTACACACAATATTAGAGATGGGTTAATCAAGATGTGAGAATTAGCCAGTAAGAGGCTAGAGCTAATGGGACAAGCAGTGTTTAAAATAATACAGTTTCCCTGTAATTATTTCGGGGCATAATCTAGCCAGGCAGCCGGGAGCTGGGGCCGGCAGGAACACAGCCTGCCGCTCCTACTACACATGGTTTTCATTTTGACTAGATATACCTTTTTAACATAATTTGTTAGCAAATTGTAAAGAATAGTTTGTAATAATCAAAGAAAAAAAATTGAACAGATGCACACTAATTCAAAACAATCACAAGTTAGATACTCAATTTAAGCTACCCAAACTTCTATGCATGTTGTAGTTGCATGAAAGCATCCTGAATTTTTATAATATACAATTTTAAAATTATTAGATTATTGCCATATTGTCTATAATAAAAATGTAAAATCAGGAACAAAGCAAATGTGAAGATAATTAAGTAAAATATGTTATTGAAAAGTAATTGTGCACATTCCTGCTCAGTCATTTCAAATAACAATTTTTTTTCTCATTTTTCTTTTGAGAGTTTTATAACTAGCTTCCTCTCACTCATAAAAATATTTCTGAGCATATTAATTTGAGAGGCAAAGAAGAAAATCTCTCTTAAAAAATTTACTTGAGTACTGTTCTCTGGGGATGTCAGAGAGTGAAGAACTACTACTTCATAAATTGCTAAAAGTGATCAATATTTTATTTTATTCTCTCTATGGGAAAATTTCACATAAAAGTATCTTCCTACCATGACATAAAACATGTACATCTTCTCACAATTAAACACTTCTAGTAGTCATTTTTATTCAATATATCTAGCATTTTGTATCTTCTGAGATTAGTGCATCAACCTTTAACCTGTTATTAACTTTTATATTCTTGAAAACCTCAGGAATATAAATGTCGGATAGATTCAATGTAATATTCATGATTCACAAGAAAAATTACTGCAGGAAAGTGTTACTAAGAGGCACACTGAAAGAGCATTAGGTGTGGAGACCTACCTTCCATTTCTACTAAAAGATAGTCTAGAATTTTGGCCTTGTATTTACGAGTCCTCACTCTGTTTTCCTTTGAAATAAGGACATTATTTTTTATATCATCGACCCATTGCTGTAACTTTGTGTAATGATTCGTGTATTTAATTCTATGAGAGTCATATACAGAATGTACATAATTCTTCAGTAGTTTTTGAGAATACAAATGACAGTCAATCTTTGTCAAAGTTCACAACCTAATAGAAACTATAAATAAATGAAGTGTTTACAAGAGCAAGAATTGATAATTCTGAGAAATTAACGGGGGTACAGAGAAAAGGATATTGAGCTACTCGTGCACTGGAAGAGGCATTGTAGACAAGGAGACATTCAATTTGAGTCTCGCTGAATGTGTGAAAACACAAAAGAAAATGTTAGGGAGAAAATGATGAATTTTGGTAAGTGGAAAACAAAGAAGAGAACCGTAAGAAATCAAAAGTCATGCTCTTCATTCAATGAAATTTTATGTTGACTCACTCAAACTCATAAACAGGGAAATTAAGTGGCTTAAGTTGCAAGATGCTATGATAAATTCATAGAGGAGGATCTCTCTATAACCTGACCTTTTGTTTGCTACCAGATAAAGTCATAAAGCTGGACATTTCCTGATGATTTTTACAATAATAAAACACTGACTAAAATAGTACCTAATATCACAGAGAAAATAAACAATTCTGCAAACATGATTAAGCCCAATGCTAAAGCAATGAGATAAAACTTTGTGCCAAGAAATGTGTGTGTGTGAGTGTCTGAGTGCCTTGTTAGTCATTTTATATGTATTTGGTTTATTTCTATTGCTTAATTTATGGTAAAAAAATAGTAAGTTTCCTTGTAATATTTTCATATCTGTAACATATTTGTCCTCTATTGTCTTCCCTCTTTCCTGTCCTTCTCCTACTGATATCCCCCTTCAGTAGTCATCTTGTTAGTGCTGGAAAATATTTATATTCAACAGGTTTATTGTTTAATGCATTAATCAAAAATGCCTATCATTTATGTGACACATTATAAAACTTAGACATAGGAGAGGATGTTAAAAAGTAATGATTCAGAAACACACATAGTGAACAATGACAAAGAGACATGATTTTATTTTATTTAAAGAGAAATATGAAGTCAAGTGGAAAAGCAATTAATATTGCAGATTATTCTATATTCCTAGTAGGGAGGAGGGGAAGATAAAGACATAAGAACTATGAAAAATAATGATAAATATTAGATAAGGCTATGCAATACTTGGACTCATTATAAAGGAAGGCTACAAACTCAGGACATATATACAAAATAGATTTGTCATGTTATTAATGATACAAAATGGCAATGTCAAGTCAAAGGTTAGACTGAAAAATGATATAAAAACATTTTCCATTAAACCTGAGTAATAGCCTTTGATCTTAGAATTTTAGATTTTGAGGGCATAAAGTGGCATTGGTAGTCAGTTTATAATGAGGAGGCCTAAACTAATTAAACTCACACACAAAGGAGAGAAAAAAAATGTAGTGTCAAAGAGGTCCCTCATTTGTCATTCACTCTGTAATCAATGTAATGCATTTTTTACCACTCATTACGCAATTAGAGTTGTTCATAAAACATTATATCCTTTCTCATTTTCAAGACAGTAGCTGTCCAGACAAGAACTACATTTCTCATATTTTGTATAGAATAATTTACATCTGATGCCAAATAAAGATGTTTAAGATGATAAAATCCATATTTACTTTTCACTTCTTATTTTTCTCCTCTGCAGATATTAATTCTATTAAGTTGTAGTAAAAAGAATAGTGGATCTCTCCCAAAGTCATTCACAGCCAGATCCCTAACATCTCTGAATAAATCATGTTACATAAAAATGGGGAATTGGCGGTATGTATGGAATTTGACTTGATAATCAGTCAACTCTTGATAAGAAGACTATCCTGAATTTTCCAGTGAAACAAATAAAATCACCAGGGCTCTTAAACAGAAAACTACTTGGCCTGACAAAGCAAACCAGAGATAGCATCATGGGAAGATCATGACTATGCTCTGCTGTTTGGAGGATGAAGAAGGTAGTCGGACCTGAGGAATGTACAAAATACCTAGAAAGTACAGTAAAGGAAGAGGTTCTCCCTCAGAATATGTATAGAGGGCACCTGTGTCTCTGCTCACATGAATTCAGTTTGGATTTCTGAGCTTCAGGTCTGCTTGATAATAAATTAATGTAGTTTTAATGTCTTAAAATTTTATAAGTTATACAACAAGAATAGAAAATTGTGTATAATGTTTCATTAAAGCTTACAAAACATATATGTAATTACTCCTATTTGTGATGGACAATCCCTATGAGAAAGATAATCATTCTATTCACTTTTCCTTCCTGCTTACTGACAGAATGGAACATAGAAATGTATATATGTGTAGATGTACTTCTACTGATAAGTACTCTGATTTTTAAATTATATAGGGTTCTGTCATATTAAGAAAAATTAACTTGAAAAGTCCAGTTTCTTTTTTGTTAGACTCCATTCACATTTTTTGTATTTCATTAATAAATTTAGAAATAATTATTTTAATGGGTTTCATAATTTACTAAACAATATTTTTGAGAATCAACTGATTAATGAGATTCTCAGATGCTACAATATTGCTACATAACATATTGAGTGTAACAAAACATTATATTTGCAAAGTTACTAATGGATTAATATTCAAAATATATGAAGAACTTGTGGAACCAGATATCAACCAACAAATAATCCAATTTTAAAATAGACATATATGTAAACAGAATATTCTCAATAGAAGAATCTCAAATGGAAAAAAACCCACCTAAATGTTCAACATACTTAGCCATCAGACAAATGTAAATCAAAACTACTTTGAGATTTCATCTTACACTTGTCAAAATGGCTAAGATCAGTAAAATAAGTGACAGACAACTCATGCTGCTGAGGATATGGATCAAGGGATCACTCCCTAATTGATGGTGGGAGTAGAAACCTGTGAAGTCACTATGGAAATCAATATAGTATTTCCTCAGAAGAACTTACTTCAAGACTCAGCTCTACTAATCTTGGGCATATACCCAAAGGACACTCAGCCCTACCACAAGGACACTTGTTAAACCATTTTCATTGTAGCTTTATTTATAATAGGCAGACACTAGAAACAGCCGATATGGATTAAGAGAATGTGGTGCATTTACACCATGGAAAATTAATCATCTGTTAAAAATTGCATCATAAATTTTGCTGGCAAATGGATGCAAGTAGAAAAAAGTTTCCTGAGAGAGGTAACACAGACCCAGGAAGAGAAACATGGTATATACTCACTTATAAGTGGATACTAGTTGTCAAGAAAATGATAACCATGATACTGATAGTCTGGGGATAGAATGGTCATATAGGGCAGCCACAACTCCTCTGGTTCTATGAGAGATTGATAGTCTTTGTGGGAATCTAGATGCTGTCAACAGCACAGAAAAAGTTGATGGGTCTAAGAATGCCGGAGATTGCTATAGAGGCAGCTGGAGAAGACCAGGACACTGGCTGTTGCAACTTGGGTAGATCAAGCGCTCTATGTACAAAGTACTGAGTGGGTAACTAAACTAAACAAGTTAAAACCTGGGAAGACAGAAAATCTGAATAAGGAATAATGCTCTATACTGTACCTAAAGTATCCCGTGGATGTATTAGTGCAGGGTAAGTGCTAGCAAAGCCTAGATGTTCACGACAGAAAAGGAGGATTCCTGAGAATAGTCTGAGCTGAGTTATTTGGGACCATACTCCCGAGAAGACCCTTGAATCAAGAGGCAAACAGCCAGATTATGCAGGGGTGCTGGCTGTTAAACTCAAGCTAGATGCAGATGGATATGGAAAACAAGTATTGGTTGGTGGAATATATAAAAAGCCAGTTCCTGGAGGAGAACATTAGGAATGTGGTGGAGTAGGGTGCTGCAGGTAACACAGAGGGTACTGTGGGTGGGTGAAGGTAGCAACTTGTCTGCTGCATGTATGTCGGCAATCGCACACGTGGAAGGCCAAGATATGGGATTTCCGAAATTATAGAAGCCTAGATATTGCTACTTAGGTGATCAAACTAAATTTGTATAATGACTTTGGGAAAGGGGCTAGATCCAGGTAGAGATAGAATATGAAATATCTGGTTGTGAGGGAGTGAGTACTTACCAGGCCATACCATGGTGGAGGACTCAGGAATACAGAATTTGGATTCGGGTAAGATAGTTAGCAAAATGAGTACTATATGTAGATTCAAGCAGCGCAGGTCCTTGTAGGACAATGTATGTTGGTTGGAGGACAGGAGTAGATGCTGGGATTCGGCCCTCGCATTTGGAACTCTGTTGAATCCTGTGAGCATTACTACAACATGCAAGAATATCAGTGGCAAAAACTAGACTTGGACACTTGTAGTGACTTATGATCTGTTTGTTGGCATATGGGGAAACGCTATCTGGTAGGGGAAATATTCTGGGCTTGGTCTTTGGGGAAGATATGGAAAGTCTGGATTGGAAATGGAGTTGTGAAAGCAGGGCAACTATTTCATGCATGGGTGTAGGTGTGTTAAATTCAGGGGAGCCTAACTGTTGACTATACCAAAGAAGGAGTTGCTGGACCTAGTCTTGGCTGAAGGCTTTGAAAACCTTCACAGGCCTAAAATTTGCAAATGCAAGGCACATGAGGCAGCTGTAAGTCAGACAGCAAGTGGAAAATCAAATATTCATTTGTGTGTAGTGGGTTACTCAATTGGCTAAAGTTGGGTCCTGGTGGTTGTGGGATGTCTGGTTATATAATGAAGTGGTTTAGGCATCGGAATCATCCTGCAGATGGATTCAGGTAGGATGGTTACTGTTGGGAATGTAGATGCTGGATACAGCACAAAAGAATGTGCTAGGACAAGGCCAGTTGGAGGGAAAGTGCCAGCAGAAGCTTAGAACTATCTATCAAAGCACGGTATGACTAAGATGGAGCCTAGGGTTTGGAACTCAGCAAACAGCTAAAAGTCACTGTAAGTGTGAGAAAACAGCTCTTTTAGAGTTCTCACTGTATGTTTCATCAGGTCTGGACTCTACTGGAGTAGGAAAAGAATTATCTGCTCGAAAGGTGCACTTACTTCTCTTGGCATTGTAGAAGGATTTGGACAGTCTTGGCATGCTGTGATATTATGTAGTCAGCCAGAGATCCTGTGGTTTGATGAGGTTGGGGTTGTCTCAGTGGGAATGTATATGTTGTCTACAGCACAGGAGGATTTGATGGGACTAGGAATCCTATATGCTATGAATATGTTTTATTACCATTGGTTATTCAAGAAGATGCTTTGGGCAATCGATTAGTAGAATATAGCCAGGCAGGAAATCTGAACAGAGATATAGAGAGAAAGTAGGCAGAGTCAGGGAGATGCCATGTAGCTGCTGAAGGAGAAAACCAGCAGCTACCAGTGAGAGCCTTACTGGTATGGATCATAATGATACATAGATATACAAAAGGGAATCCCACATCAATATGAGCTATGTTTGGAGGGATGTGGAAAAACAGTATTTGGAACAGGAAATATTCACTAGGTTCGAACTTTAGGAGGACACGATAACTTTTCATAAGGAGTGGGGTTATTCCATTAGCCAGTACAGGTATGATAAGTGTTGGGGAACTCTCAGTGTTGGCTACAGAATAGTAGTAGCTGGTGGGATCATGCTGTGTTTTGAGATTTGTGTCCCTAAAACATGCCAAAAATCACTACTGCAGAGTGCAAGGGTCCATTCTTTGATGGGACAGGGACTATTCAATCTAGGATAAATTCCACTGAATATGGAAAACCAATTACAGAGTATGGATATCTTCACCTGGATAAATCCTGGAGGGGGACATAGGAAGTCTGGGTATGGTGTGAAGAGGTATGGGCAACTCTAAGACCCCTGTTGGTTTATCTAAATAGGATTATATCTGGCTGTAGCCCAGATGTTCTCTATAATATAGGAAAAATGTTCTAAATAGGCTGCAACATGTTGAAGCCTAAAATTCACTACTATAAGGCAAGGAGTCCAGACCAAGATTGAACATTTCTTATGGTTTCCAGGTTATACATAACAGAATGTTAAAAATCAAGTGTCTAATACTGTGTGATATTCTCAATAGGCTAGACACCAGAAGATAGGAGAACCCTGGTTATGGACTGGGCTTATGTTGGTTGTAGAAAGCCTCCTTAGGTGAGTGAGTATATTAAAGGAGGCTGTATGCTCACCACAGTAAAAGAGATATTGAGGCTAGGCTGGGTCACCTGACTTGGGATAAGGTGGAAGCCTGGAGGCCATGATTTGTTGCTACACAGCCAGACAAGATATGGACACTGGTTTGTGTATATTCATTAGGTACAGAGGAATGTGGAGATGCAAGTATTCGTGTGTGTGTGTGTGTGTGTGTGTGTGTGTGTGTATGTGTGTGTGAGTGTGTGTGTGTACGGTCAACAGGCTAAGCCATGGAGTAGGAATGTTATTTGGGAATGATTTTAGGGAAGACATTCAAGATACTAGCCAAAGATTGAGGCGGACATTTTGGACTAAACCATTGACAGGGATAGCATTGTTGAAGAATTTGGAGAAGCAAATGATCTGTCATGTGTTCTACCACAACAAAGGTAGATATGTAAAAAAGGTTGAGGTGGAAAATTTGCCTTAGAGTTATTAAACAAAGTCTCCATCTAAACCCAAACTCTCTTTGCCTTCTCAATATCTTCCCCCTATCATCAAAGTGTCAGGGGTGGTACAGTCCACTATTTGTTCCTTCCTTCCCCAGGCATTCTTGTGGGTCAGAACCAGGCTTTGTGATGTCAGAGCACAAGCTCACCTACTATTGGTTGAGACCTTGATGATGACTCAGGTCTGAGGGTGTGGCCTTCCCTACTCTGCCAGTTGTTCACAGCCCCTCGAGGGAGAAACAACACGCGCTCACGCGACTTGGTGATGGAGAGTCTAGCAAAGGAACCTAAGGAATCACTGTCCGACATGGACCTCCCAACATCCAGTAGTGATGTTCCGATGGCAGCGAACGGGCCAGTCGTTATGGTGAAGACAAAGGCAGCTCTAAAGCAGTATCCACCTTACATGTCGTGCGGAAAGGTGAGTTGACGAACCCTACTGGAGCTCCCTCCTCTACTCATTTACTCTTACCTAAAGTCACTACCTCTCTCCTTCCTGGCATAAATCCCTTATCAATTCTCACCTCTTCCGACAAAGTGTCCTTCACATGCCTCTCCTGACTTCTCCCTGTATTAACTAAATCTTGTGTTCACCTCTTGCCATTCCAGGCCCACAAGAAAAGCAAACACCGGAAGCACTCCTCAAAGAAGAGGAACAAGAGAAAGAGGGAGGCCGAAGAGGCAGCTGCCCTCGAACGGAAGAAAATCAAAGTGAAAGCTGTTACTGCAATGCCTGAACCTAAGGAGAAGGAGCCTGAAAAGGAAGCCGAGGTGCACACTACTGGAGAAGCAAGCATGGTCGCAGCAGCCGATGAGGGGGAGAGCCAATAAGATGGCTATCATGAAGACGGGGAATGCCCAAATATGACAAAGAAAATTGCATTGGTATAAATTTCTTAAATTGAAAATAAATTCAATTTAGTTGAAAAGCTATGTGTCTTTTACAGTGACTAAAGGCGAAACCAGGAAAGGGAAGGAAAAATGATGGTTATAGGAGAAGAGAGGGAAGATGGGTGGGTGAATGGCAATGGAGAGATTTGTTCTTCACTAGGTTTGGGACAGTCATAGTGGGTTCATGGAAAGAGGGGGAGTTTGGGTTGGTAGAAGACAAGGGAGGGATTTGGGTCTACAAAGGTTTGGGCATTAATTGTGGGTGCATAAAAGAGGCGAGTTTGTGTGGGAAGAAGACAAGGGAGGGATTAGGGTCTCCAAAATTTTGTGGCTTTAACGGTGAGAGCATGAAAAGAGAGGGAGTTTTGGTGGGTAGGAGACAAGGGAGGGATTTGTGTCTCCAAAGGTTTGGGCATCAATGGTGGGTGCATGGAAGACGGGGAGTTTGGGTGGGAAGAAGACAAGGGAGGGATTTGGGTCTCCAAAGTTTTGGGGCAGTAATGGTGAGGGCATGAAAAGAAAGGGAGTTTGGGTGGGAAGATGACAAGGGAGGGATTTGGGTCTCCAAAGAATTGGTCATCAATGGTGGGTGCATGGAAGAGGGGGAGTTAGGGTGGAAAGAAGAAAAGGAAGAGATTTGTGTCTCCAAAGGATTTGGGCAGTAATGGTGAGTGCATTAAAAGAAAGGGAACTTGGGTTGGTAGAAGACCAGGGAGGGATTTGTGTCTCCAAAGGTTTGGGCATCACTTGTGGGTGCATGGAAGAAAGGGAGTTTGGGTGTGTAGGAGAGAAGGGAAGGATTTGTGTTTTTAAAGGTTTGGGCATCAATGATGGGTGCATGGAAGAGGGGGAGTTTGGGTGGGAAGAAGACAAGGGAGGGATTTTTGTCTCCAAATGTTTGGGCATCATTGGTGGGTGCCTGGATGAGGGGGATTTTGGGGCAGTAATGGTGAGTGCATGAAAAGAAAGGGAGCATGGGTGGGTAGAAGACAAGGGAGGGATTTGGGTCTCCAAAGGTTTGGGCATTAATTGTGGGTGCATAAAAGAGGCGAGTTTATGTGGGAAGAAGACAAGGGAGGGATTAGGGTCTCCAAAATTTTGTGGCTTTAACGGTGAGAGCATGGAAAGAGAGGGAGTTTTGGTGGGTAGGAGACAAGGGAGGGATTTGTGTCTCCAAAGGTTTGGGCATCAATGGTGGGTGCATGAAAGTGGGGATGTTTGGGTTGGAAGAAGACAAGGGTGGGATTTGGGTCTCCAAAGGTTTGGGCAACAATGGTGGGTGCATGGAAGGGGGGGAGTTCGGGTGGGAAGAAGACAAGGCAGGGATTTGGGTTTCCATATGTTTGGAGCAGTAATGGTGAGTGCATGGAAAGAGAGGGAGTTTGGGTGGGTAGAAGACAAGGGAGGGATTTGGGTCTCCAAAGGTTTGGGCATCAATTGTGGGTGCATGGAAGAGAGGGAGTTTGGGTGGGTAGGAAAAAAGGGAGGGATTTGTGTCTCCAAAAGTTTGGGCATCAATGGTGGGTGCCTTGAAGAGGGGGATTTTGTGTTTGTAGAAGACAAGGGAGGTTTTTGAGTCTCCAAAATTTTGGGGCAGTAATGGTGAGAGCTTGGAAACCGTGGGAATATGGGTGGCTAATGCCAGGGAAGGGAGTTGGATCTCATACACTTTGGAGAGTGTAATGATGGGTAAATGATAAGAGACATTTGGGTGGGTACATGATAAGGGAAGGATTTGATTCTCAAATACTCAGGTGGCAGAAATCATGAGTATCTGTTAAGAGAGGAGTTTGGGTTATGATATGAAGGGTGGGATTAGGGTCTCAGAAAGATGGGGTCAGAAATGGTGGATATATAGCAACAGAGGGAGTATGCTGGGTAAATGACAAGGGAGGGATTTGGGTCTTATACACTTTAGGGGCAGCAATGGTGAGTATGTAGCAAGAGAAATACTTTGGATGGGCATACGCCAATGGAGAGATTAGGGTCTCACAAAGATGGTGGCAAAATGATGGGTATATGCCCAGAGAGGAATTTGGGTAGCTGTATGACCAGGGGGTGTTTGGGTCTCTTAAGGTTTGGGGCAGAAATAATTGGTATATTTCATGAAACAGAGTTTGGGTGGGTATATGTCAAGAGAGGGGGTTTTGTTGGGCTTATAAACATGGATATATTTGGGTCTGACATGTTTGGGGGAAGAAATGGTGGTTACATCACAAGACAGGAAATTGTGTGGTTACATGAAAATAGAAGAATTTTCAGTGGGCATATGGCAAGAGAAGGATTTGGGTCACAGCAGGATGGGGGCAGACATGGTGGATATATGGCTAGCGAGGGAGTTTGGGTGAGTACATGACATGGGGCAGATTGGGCCATCACAACGTTTGGGGGAAGAAATGGTGGAAAGATTATAAGAGAGAGTATTAGGTTTGGTGTATGGCTAAGGAGGAATGAGTGTCTTGGAAGGATGGGTCCAGAAATAGTGGGTACATGGCGAGAGAGGGAGTTCACTTGGTTGAATGAAAGGGAGAGATTTGTGTCTGATAAGGTTTTAGGGAATAAATATTGGCTATATGGCAAGAGAGGTAGTGTGGATAGGCAGATGACAAAGGAGGGATGTGGTCTCATAAGGATGAAGGCAGCAAAAGTGGGGGGAGAGAGACAGAGAGAGAGAGAGAGAGAGAGAGAGAGAGAGAGATAGAGAGAGAGAGAGAGATTGGGTTGGTATATGATATGAGAGAGATTATGGTTTTACAAAGTTTGATGACAGATAAACAATTTTCATGAATTTACGATAAAGATGGATTTGATTGCGTGTATTGTATGAACCACACCTTGAACTCAAATTTCAAGTTGAGGCCTAGAAAATTGATTTAGGTGGGTATATGACACAGAAGACTCTTTGGTGTTGAAGATGGAAAATCTGACATTTTGTATACTATAGGGATAGAGGCCAGAAAAGGAATATGGTTTGATATATAAAAAGAAGAAAATTTGGGTTAGCATATGACAAAGAAGGGACTTTGGTTCCCACAGATTTGAGGGTCATACCACACATGCACTGTAAGACTCATAGAGGTAATTATGGAGCATTGAATCCAAATTGCTACATTTATCTAATCTCATAGATACGGATGAAGAAGACTGTGCTCCACCATCCATGTATTTTGCAAGATCCGGGCAAAACTTCACAGTATGAATGTCTCAACCTATCTGAGGTGAAGTGTGTGAGTGACAGTTATCCCCACAAATAGCTGTTATGTTTCCTGTTTGGCAACTTTTTTTGAATGTTGGTTTTATACCTCACCATCCAATGTAAGTAAGGAAATCTCCCCAGGAGCAATAATCACCCAGCAAACTCAAATCTACTGATCACATCTCAGTGAAAGGAATGGTAATTTGAAATGACAGGTTTACCCTGGGTTATCCTTTATAAAAAATTTGTGTTTTAATAGGGCTTTTAGAATGGGCTGCTTACATAACAGGCCTAGCCCAAATGAGGATATACTAATGAGACAATTGTGTAGCTTGATCTATCAGAACAGTCAAATCATTGACGTCAACGTAATGAGTATTTCTAAAGAAATTTCATGCCATGTAAAGCAATGTTCTCTACCCAAAGGAAAACCTTTCTCCTTAAAGAGATTTCACACAATTCCTACTATCAAACCACCTTGCCAGATAAGACTAACAATTAGACAATGATGGGTGAGCTAAGGGAGGGTAGATGCCACCTCCTGACCACAACTGCTTATATGTCAATACCCTGTCCCTCTAGCTAAACTCTAATCTCAGTTCAGGACTTCAAGATGCAAGAGACTTGAAAGGGTCTCTGGATCTCTTTATCACTAGTTAATTGGATGCTTGCCTATAATTTTAGGAAATTAATTCATGATCCTCATGTCAGGATTCAGGCAAACACGGCACTGGGCCTGTTGTTGAGTCCATACTAACTGATTCATCAGTAGTAGGTAGAGAGAGAGAGAGACGAGGCCTGATGTGGGAATGTAAACCTCAAAACCCACCCTCAGTGACATATATTATCCACAAAGGCTATATGCATTCCAGCATGGTCACACCTCCTAATTTCCCAAACAGTTGCACTTCTTGGTAACTAAGTAAGTATTCAAGTACATGAGAGCCTGTTTTTCATTCCCTTTCATTAACTGTCACATTTCTCTAGAAGCCAGCAACTGTCAGTAGTTTGTCAGTTAGAGGTACAGACTTCTGAGCCATCCCCCATAGTCAAAGATGCACTGTAGGAGGGCTCCAGAGTCTAACTGGCAAACTCCTGACAGTTGGTGGCTTCTAGAGAAGTGTGAGAGTTAATGTGGATGGAAACCATACTGGCATATATTTGAGTGCTTAGTCACCAAGCATACTGGAATATGACCTGGCCTCATCTTACACAGGCCTTTGCATGCAATCACGACGGCTCTGTATTTGTGAGAGCAATGACTCTGTCATGTCTTGAGATCACAATTTCACTCTTGGCATCTGCAGCCTCAGACTCATAAAATCTTTTTAAATGCTCCCTGCAATGGTACCTGAGTCTTGAAGAGAGGGCTACAAATATCCCATTGCACATACTCTCATTTTTTTTCCAGGATGACCAGTTGTGAATGTCTTTTTTAAACATAATCTACTGCACCAAGGTCTCTGAGGAGGTCTGAGAACTGCACTAATCTGTAGTTATCGAGATATGAATGTAGAGTGAAGCTTGATACTTCATTCATTTAACAAAATAATAGTATGAGGTTCAATACTGGGGCCTTGGATCTCCATAACCATATGTTCTCGACAAAGCTTACAGCAGCAGGCATGTGTTGCTTTCTATAGAGTAGACCTTAAATTCACTCTTAAGGAGCTGATTATTCCCAGAAAGTTTGTACCACTATTGCATTCATGGACATATCTTTCTAGGTTGTTCATTAATATAGTATGCAATATTCTTAGTTTGATACGACGACTGATGATCCTCCCAGGAGCACACCATGTAGGCTAGAGCAAAGGATGAAATACTGGGACTAAACTGGGAACTAGGATTTAGGACTTTGTTGAAGTTAGAGATCATTACTGCAAGGCAAAGATTTCAGGCTACTATGGTGGCACTGCCTAAGGCTCATGATTTACACGCTACAGGATATGAAAACAGAAATATTGGGATGTATGTGGAATATCCAATACACTAGGCCCTGGAAGAGAAAACAGAAAGTTTGTGTATAGAGTGGGGTAGTATAGTCAACATCTAGTCCTGTGCCTGTGGATAGGGCAAGTACTAGTGGCACTCTAATTGTTCCTTATAGCACTGAAATTGGGGGTGTATGAGATTTGGGACCATGATGAAGCCTGAAGGCCTCTGCTCTGAAGTATAAGTTGTTTGTCTAGGCTGGGGTACTGGTATAGATTCAGCAGGATGTGCAAAAACATTTATGATGAGTATGTTAGGGATAATTAACAGGCCTGACTCTGGAGAGGTCATGGGGAATCTGAGTACAGAGTTGGGTTGTATAGGCAGCACACAGTGTTCTGTGGCTAAGTGTTGTAACAGGAACTTCATGCAGGAACCAAGATCTTACCTATAGCAAAGAAGAACATGAAGCAAAGGATTTCGGACATTGACAAAAGTTAGAAGTCACTACAAGGATGGGTGGTGGTGGTGCATGACTTTAATCATAGCACTTGGGAGGCAGAGGCAGGAGGATCTCTGTAAGTGTGAAGCCAACCTGGTCTACAGAGCTAGTGCACACATAGACTTCAAAGTTACATAGAGAAGCCTTCCCTCAGATTAAAAATAGATAGATAGATAGACAGATAGGTAGATATAAGTAAGTCATTGCGAGTGAGAACAAGCACTATTCTAGGGATGCCACTAGATGGTCTGGACTCCACTAGTTTGGGAAAACAATTATCTTTGCAGAAGGGTGCATACCTCTATCGACTTTATAGGAGGATATGGACAGTCTGGGCATGCGTGCAAGAACGTTGAGTGCAGAGGGAGCCTAGCTGTTCACTAAAGCATAGTAGAAGTTGTAGGGCCTAAGCTTGTCTGCACACATTCAATCCTGTAGATGCCTAAAGCTCACAAATGGAAGGCAAGTGTGTTTCTAGTAGGTCAGGCTGCATGTGGAAAAACAAGTATCCATGTTTGTGTTGGTTATTACTCACTAGGCTAAACCCTGGAGGCCGAGCATGTGGGATGTCTAGGGACGAAGATAGGTGGCTTAATCATTTAAATGTCACTTGTGATTGAATGAAGGTAGAATGGTTCAAGTTGAGAGTATGGAAGTTGGATATAGCACAAAGGAATAGGCTAGGACAAGGTCAGTTGGAGGAACCAGAGTCTGCAGAAGCCTAGAGCCATCAAGTACAAGGAACTCATAGCCACACTAGTCATGGTCACTGGATGTTCGACCATTCTAGTTACGCCAGAAAATAAAATGTCAGATAGGGATGTAAACACCAGGCTCACCCAGGAGGAGACCACAGGAAGTCTGTGTATTTATTGGTGTATTTTATGTGTCACAAGGCTTTCTGAAAGTAGATGTGGGTAGACAGGGCTAGGGTACATCCCTATGGGAGCATAGATGTAGGCTACAGCCAAGGACAAAATGCTTGGCATAGGCTAGGGCCAAGGAATGGGGACCTTGTTGAATTCTAGGGGTCATTACAGCAAGGCTAGGAGTCCAGACATCTGTGCCAAACTGCATGCAGCATGGGATTTATGTTTTGCATGACATGAAAACAGAAATATTGGGTTGTGTTTGGAAATTCAGGAACTAGACTCTGGGGAGTGGATGGGAAGTTTGTGTATAGAGTGCCATGGTATAGTGAACATCTAGTCCTGTGGCCATAGATAGGACAACTATTGTAGAAATACTAAATGTTAACTATAGCACATGAATAGATGGAGGGGCTGTGCTGGGGTGTGAGATATTACACCCTACTGAATCCTAGAGGCACCTGTTATGTGTTATAGGTTGTCTATGTAGGCTAAAGTACTGTGATCAATTCAGCGAGTTGTAGAAAATCATGTATGATGAGTACATTTGGTGTTAGTCTACAGGCTTGACTCTGGGGAGTACATGGGTATTCTGGGAAATCTGGGTATTAAGTTGTGTTGTATAGGTAGCCTAGAGTGTCCTGTGTGTAAGTGTTGTTACAGGAGATTCATGCAGGACACTATATGTTGCATTTAGCCTAAGAGACCATGGTGGGACTAAGATGGAACAAAGGATTTGGAACCCTACCAACAGCTAGAAGTCACTACTATTGAAATCTAGGGATGTTCCATGCAGTCTGGACTCCACTGGATTAGAAAAACGATGATAGGATGCAGAGCAGTGCTCTGAAATCTAGACGATGGAGGAGTATTCTGATAGTCTGGGGATAGAATGGTCATGTAGGGCAGCCACAACTCCTCTGGTTCTATGAGAGACTGATAGTCTTTGTGGGAATCTAGATGCTGTCAACAGCACAGAAAAAGTTGATGGGTCTAAGAATGCCGGAGATTGCTATAGAGGCAGCTGGAGAAGAACAGGACACTGGCTGTTGCAACTTGGGTAGATCAAGCCCTCTATGTACAAAGTACTGAGTGGGTAACTAAACTAAACAAGTTAAAACCTGAGAAGACATAGAAAATCTGAATAAGGAATAATGCTCTATACTGTACCTAAAGTGTCCCGTGGATGTATTAGTGCAGGGTAAGTGCTAGCAAAGACTAGATGTTCACGACAGAAAAGGAGGATTCCTGAGAATAGTCTGAGCTGAGTTATTTGGGACCATACTCCCGAGAAGACCCTTGACTCAAGAGGCAAACAGCCAGATCATGCAGGGGTGCTGTCTGTTAAACTCAAGCTAGATGCAGATGGATATGGAAAACAAATACTGGTTGGTGGCATATATAAGAAGCCAGTTCCTGGAGGAGAACATTAGGAATGTGGTAGAGTAGGGTGCTGCAGGTAACACAGAGGGTACTGTGGGTGGGTGAATGTAGCAACTTGTCTGCTGCATGTATGTCGGCAATCGCACACGTGGAAGGCCAAGACATGGGATTTCCGAAATTATAGAAGCCTAGATATTGCTACTTAGGTGATCAAACTAAATTTGTATAATGACTTTGGGAAAGAGGCTAGATCCAGGTAGAGATAGAATATGAAATATCTGGTTGTGAGGGAGTGAGTACTTACCAGGCCATACCATGGTGGAGGACTCAGGAATACAGAATTTGGATTCGGGTAAGATAGTTAGCAAAATGAGTACTATATGTAGATTCAAGCAGCGCAGGTCCTTGTAGGACAATGTATGTTGGTTGGAGGACAGGAATAGATGCTGGGATTCAGCCCTCGCATTTGGAACTCTGTTGAATCCTGTGAGCATTACTACAACATGCAAGAATATCAGTGGCAAAAACTAGACTTGGACACTTGTAGTGACTTATGATCTGTTTGTTGGCATATGGGGAAACGCTATCTGGTAGGGGAAATATTCTGGGCTTGGTCTTTGGGGAAGATATGGAAAGTCTGGATTGGAAATGGAGTTGTGAAAGCAGGGCAACTATTTCATGCATGGGTGTAGGTGTGTTAAATTCAGGGGAGCCTAACTGTTGACTATAACAAAGAAGGAGTTGCTGGACCTAGTCTTGGCTGAAGGCTTTGAAAACCTTCACAGGCCTAAAATTTGCAAATGCAAGGCACATGAGGCAGCTGTAAGTCAGACAGCAAGTGGAAAATCAAATATTCATTTGTGTGTAGTGGGTTACTCAATTGGCTAAAGTTGGGTCCTGGTGGTTGTGGGATGTCTGGTTATATAATGAAGTGGTTTAGGCATCGGAATCATCCTGCAGATGGATTCAGGTAGGATGGTTACTGTTGGGAATGTAGATGCTGGATACAGCACAAAAGAATGTGCTAGGACAAGGCCAGTTGGAGGGAAAGTGCCAGCAGAAGCTTAGAACTATCTATCAAAGCACGGTAGGACTAAGATGGAGCCTAGGGTTTGGAACTCAGCAAACAGCTAAAAGTCACTATAAGTGTGAGAAAACAGCTCTTTTAGACTTCTCACTGGATGTTTCATCAGGTCTGGACTCTACTGGAGTAGGAAAAGAATTATCTGCTCGAAAGGTGCACTTACTTCTCTTGGCATTGTAGAAGGATTTGGACAGTCTTGGCATGCTGTGATATTATGTAGTCAGCCAGAGATCCTGTGGTTTGATGAGGTTGGGGTTGTCTCAGTGGGAATGTATATGTTGTCTACAGCACAGGAGGATTTGATGGGACTAGGAATCCTATATGCTATGAATATGTTTTATTACCATTGGTTATTCAAGAAGATGCTTTGGGCAATCGATTAGTAGAATATAGCCAGGCAAGAAATCTGAACAGAGATATAGAGAGAAAGTAGGCAGAGTCAGGGAGATGCCATGTAGCTGCTGAAGGAGAAAACCAACAGCTACCAGTGAGAGCCTTACTGGTATGGATCATAATGATACATAGATATACAAAAGGGAATCCCACATCAATATGAGCTATGTTTGGAGGGATGTGGAAAAACAGTATTTGGAACAGGAAATATTCACTAGGTTCGAACTTTAGGAGGACACGATAATTTTTCATAAGGAGTGGGGTTATTCCATTAGCCAGTACAGGTATGATAAGTGTTGGGGAACTCCCAGTGTTGGCTACAGAATAGTAGTAGCTGGTGGGATCATGCTGTGTTTTGAGATTTGTGTCCCTTAAACATGCCAAAAATCACTACTGCAGAGTGCAAGGGTCCATTCTTTGATGGGACAGGGACTATTCAATCTAGGATAAATTCCACTGAATATGGAAAACCAATTACAGAGTATGGATATCTTCACCTGGATAAATCCTGGAGGGGGACATAGGAAGTCTGGGTATGGTGTGAAGAGGTATGGGCAACTCTAAGACCCCTGTTGGTTTATCTAAATAGGATTATATCTGGCTGTAGCCCAGATGTTCTCTATAATATAGGAAAAATGTTCTAAATAGGCTGCAACATGTTGAAGCCTAAAATTCACTACTATAAGGCAAGGAGTCCAGACCAAGATTGAACATTTCTTATGGTTTCCAGGTTATACATAACAGAATGTTAAAAATCAAGTGTCTAATACTGTGTGATATTCTCAATAGGCTAGACACCAGAAGATAGGAGAACCCTGGTTATGGACTGGGCTTATGTTGGTTGTAGAAAGCCTCCTTAGGTGAGTGAGTATATTAAAGGAGGCTGTATGCTCACCACAGTAAAAGAGATATTGAGGCTAGGCTGGGTCACCTGACTTGGGATAAGGTGGAAGCCTGGAGGCCATGATTTGTTGCTACACAGCCAGACAAGATATGGACACTGGTTTGCGTATATTCATTAGGTACAGAGGAATGTGGAGATGCAAGTATTCGTGTGTGTGTGTGTGTGTGTGTGTGTGTGTGTGTGTATGAGTGTGTGTGAGTGTGTTTGTGTACGGTCAACAGGCTAAGTCATGGAGTAGGAATGTTATTTGGGAATGATTTTAGGGAAGACATTCAAGATACTAGCCAAAGATTGAGGCGGACATTTTGGACTAAACCATTGACAGGGATAGTATTGTTGAAGAATTTGGAGAAGCAAATGATCTGTCATGTGTTCTACCACAACAAAGGTAGATATGTAAAAAAGGTTGAGGTGGAAAATTTGCCTTAGAATTATTAAACAAAGTCTCCATCTAAACCCAAACTCTCTTTGCCTTCTCAATATCTTCCCCCTATCATCAAAGTGTCAGGAGTGGTACAGTCCACTATTTGTTCCTTCCTTCCCCAGGCATTCTTGTGGGTCAGAACCAGGCTTTGTGATGTCAGAGCACAAGCTCACCTACTATTGGTCGAGACCTTGATGATGACTCAGGTCTGAGGGTGTGGCCTTCCCTACTCTGCCAGTTGTTCACAGCCCCTCGAGGGAGAAAAAACACACGCTCACGCGACTTGGTGATGGAGACTCTAGCAAAGGAACCTAAGGAATCACTGTCCGACATGGATCTCCCAACATCCAGTAGTGATGTTCCGATGGCAGCGAACGGGCCAGTCCTTATGGTGAAGACAAAGGCAGCTCTAAAGCAGTATCCACCTTACATGTCTTGCGGAAAGGTGAGTTGACGAACCCTACTGGAGCTCCCTCCTCTACTCATTTACTCTTACCTAAAGTCACTACCTCTCTCCTTCCTGGCATAAATCCCTTATCAATTCTCACCTCTTCCGACAAAGTGTCCTTCACATGCCTCTCCTGACTTCTCCCTCTATTAACTAATTCTTGTGTTCACCTCTTGCCATTCCAGGCACACAAGAAAAGCAAACACCGGAAGCACTCCTCAAAGAAGAGGAACAAGAGAAAGAGGGAGGCCGAAGAGGCAGCTGCCCTCGAACGGAAGAAAATCAAAGTGAAAGCTGTTACTGCAATGCCTGAACCTAAGGAGGAGGAGCCTGAAAAGGAAGCCGAGGTGCACACTACTGGAGAAGCAAGCGTGGTCGCAGCAGCCCATGAGGGGGAGAGCCAATAAGATGGCTATCATGAAGACGGGGAATGCCCAAATATGACAAAGAAAATTGCATTGGTATAAATTTCTTAAATTGAAAATAAATTCAATTTAGTTGAAAAGCTATGTGTCTTTTACAGTGACTAAAGGTGAAACCAGGAAAGGGAAGGAAAAATGATGGTTATAGGAGAAGAGAGGGAAGATGGGTGGGTGAATGGCAATGGAGAGATTTGTTCTTCACTAGGTTTGGGACAGTCATAGTGGGTTCATGGAAAGAGGGGGAGGTGGGTTGGTAGAAGACAAGGGAGGGATTTGGGTCTACAAAGGTTTGGGCATTAATTGTGGGTGCATAAAAGAGGCGAGTTTGTGTGGGAAGAAGACAAGGGAGGGATTAGGGTCTCCAAAATTTTGTGGCTTTAACGGTGAGAGCATGGAAAGAGAGGGAGTTTTGGTGGGTAGGAGACAAGGGAGGGATTTGTGTCTCCAAAGGTTTGGGCATCAATGGTGGGTGCATGGAAGACGGGGAGTTTGGGTGGGAAGAAGACAAGGGAGGGGTTTGGGTCTCCAAAGTTTTGGGGCAGTAATGGTGAGGGCATGAAAAGAAAGGGAGTTTGGGTGGGAAGATGACAAGGGAGGGATTTGGGTCTCCAAAGAATTGTTCATCAATGGTGGGTGCATGGAAGAGGGGGAGTTAGGGTGGATAGAAGACAAGGAAGGGATTTGTGTCTCCAAAGGATTTGGGCAGTAATGGTGAGTGCATGAAAAGAAAGGGAACTTGGGTTGGTAGAAGACAAGGGAGGGATTTGTGTCTCCAAAGGTTTGGGCATCACTTGTGGGTGCATGGAAGAAAGGGAGTTTGGGTGTGTAGGTGACAAGGGAGGGATTTGTGTTTTTAAAGGTTTGGGCATCAATGATGGGTGCATGGAAGAGGGGGAGTTTGGGTGGGAAGAAGACAGGGGAGGGATTTTTGTCTCCAAACGTTTGGGCATCATTGGTGGGTGCCTGGATGAGGGGGATTTTGGGGCAGTAATGGTGAGTGCATGAAAAGAAAGGGAGCATGGGTGGGTAGAAGACAAGGGAGGGATTTGTGTCTCCAAAGGTTTCGGCATCAATGGTGGGTGCATGAAAGTGGGGATGTTTGGGTTGGAAGAAGACAAGGGTGGGATTTGGGTCTCCAAAGGTTTGGGCAACAATGGTGGGTGCCTGGAAGAGGGGGAGTTCGGGTGGGAAGAACACAAGGGAGGGATTTGGGTTTCCATATGTTTGGAGCAGTAATGGTGAGTGCATGGAAAGAGAGGGAGTTTGGGTGGGTAGAAGACAAGGGAGGGATTTGGGTCTCCAAAGGTTTGGGCATCAATTTTGGGTGCATGGAAGAGAGGGAGTTTGGGTGGGTAGGAAAAAAGGGAGGGATTTGTGTCTCCAAAAGTTTGGGCATCAATAGTGGGTGCCTTGAAGAGGGGGATTTGTGTTTGTAGAAGACAAGGGAGGGGTTTGTGTCTCCAAAATTTTGGGGCAGTAATGCTGAGAGCATGGAAAGCGTGGGAATATGGGTGGGTAATGCCAGGGAAGGGAGTTGGATCTCATATACTTTGGAGAGTGTAATGATGGGTAAATGATAAGAGACATTTGGGTGGGTACATGACAAGGGAAGGATTTGATTCTCAAATACTCAGGTGGCAGAAATCATGAGTATCTGTTAAGAGAGGAGTTTGGGTTATTATATGAAGGGTGGGATTAGGGTCTCAGAAAGATGGGGTCAGAAATGGTGGATATATAGCAACAGAGGGAGTATGCTGGGTAAATGACAAGGGAGGGATTTGGGTCTTATACACTTTAGGGGCAGCAATGGTGAGTATGTAGCAAGAGAAATACTTTGGATGGGCATACGACAATGGAGAGATTAGGGTCTCACAAAGCTGGTGGCAAAATGATGGGTATATGCCCAGAGAGGAGTTTGGGTAGCTGTATGACCAGGGGGTGTTTGGGTCTCTTAAGGTTTGGGGCAGAAATAATTGGTATATTTCATGAAACAGAGTTTGGGTGGGTATATGTCAAGAGAGGGGGTTTTGTTGGGCTTATAAACATGGATATATTTGGGTCTGACATGTTTGGGGGAAGAAATGGTGGTTACATCACAAGACAGGAAATTGTGTGGTTACATGAAAATAGAAGAATTTTCAGTGGGCATATGGCAAGAGAAGGATTTGGGTCACAGCAGGATGGGGGCAGACATGGTGGATATATGGCTAGCGAGGGAGTTTGGGTGAGTACATGACATGGGGCAGATTGGGCCATCACAACGTTTGGGGGACGAAATGGTGGAAAGATTATAAGAGAGAGTATTAGGTTTGGTGTATGGCTAAGGAGGAATGAGTGTCTTGGAAGGATGGGTCCAGAAATAGTGGGTACATGGCAAGAGAGGGAGTTCACTTGGTTGAATGAAAGGGAGAGATTTGTGTCTGATAAGGTTTTAGGGAATAAATATTGGCTATATGGCAAGAGAGGTAGTGTGGATAGGCAGATGACAAAGGAGGGATGTGGTCTCATAAGGATGAAGGCAGCAACAGTGGGGAGAGAGAGAGAGAGAGAGAGAGAGAGAGAGAGAGAGAGAGATTGGGTTGGTATATGATATGGGAGAGATTATGGTGTTTCAAAGTTTGATGGCAGATAAACAATTTTCATGAATTTACGATAAAGATGGATTTGATTGCGTGTATTGTGTGAACCACACCTTGAACTCAAATTTCAAGTTGAGGCCTAGAAAATTGATTTAGGTGGGTATATGACACAGAAGACTCTTTGGTGTTGAAGATGGAAAATCTGACATTTTGTATACTATAGGGATAGAGGCCAGAAAAGGAATATGGTTTGATATATAAAAAGAAGAAAATTTGGGTTAGCATATGACAAAGAAGGGACTTTGGTTCCCACAGATTTGAGGGTCATACCACACATGCACTGTAAGACTCATAGAGGTAATTATGGAGCATTGAATCCAAATTGCTACATTTATCTAATCTCATAGATACGGATGAAGTACTGTGCTCCACCATCCATGTATTTTGCAAGATCCGGGCAAAACTTCACAGTATGAATGTCTCAACCTATCTGAGGTGAAGTGTGTGAGTGACAGTTATCCCAACAAATAGCTGTTATGTTTCCTGTTTGGCAACTTTTTTTTGAATGTTGGTTTTATACCTCACCATCCAATGTAAGTAAGGAAATCTCCCCAGGAGCAATAATCAAACAGCAAACTCAAATCTACTGATCACATCTCAGTGAAAGGAATGGTAATTTGAAGTGACAGGTTTACCCTTGTTTATGCTTTATAAAAAATTTGTGTTTTAATAGGGCTTTTAGAATGGGCTGCTTACATAACAAGCCTAGCAGAAATGAGGATATACTAATGAGACAATTGTGTAGCTTGATCTATCAGAACAGTCAAATCATTGACTTCAACGTAATGAGTATTTCTACAGAAATCTCATGCCATGTAAAGCAATGTTCTCTACCCAAAGGAAAACCTTGTCTTCTTAAAGAGATTTCACACAATTCCTACTATCAAACCACCTTGCCAGATAAGACTAACAATTAGACAATGATGGGTGAGCTAAGGGAGGGTAGATGCCACCTCCTGACCACAACTGCTTATATGTCAATACCCTGTCCCTCTAGCTAAACTCTAATCTCAGTTCAGGACTTCAAGATGCAAGAGACTTGAAAGGGTCTCTGGATCTCTTTATCACTAGTTAATTGGATGCTTGCATATAATTTTAGGAAATTAATTCATGATCATCATGTCAGGATTCAGGCAAACACGGCACTGGGCCTGTTGTTGAGTCCATACCAACTGATTCATCAGTAGTAGGTAGAGAGAGAGAGAGACGAGGCCTGATGTGGGAATGTAAACCTCAAAACCCACCCTCAGTGACATATATTATCCACAAAGGCTATATGCATTCCAGCATGGTCACACCTCCTAATTTCCCAAACAGTTGCACTTCTTGGTAACTAAGTAAGTATTCAAGTACATGAGAGCCTGTTTTTCATTCCCTTTCATTAACTGTCACATTTCTCTAGAAGCCACCAACTGTCAGTAGTTTGTCAGTTAGAGGTACAGACTTCTGAGCCATCCCCCATAGTCAAAGATGCACTGTAGGAGGGCTCAAGAGTCTAACTGGCAAACTCCTGACAGTTGGTGGCTTCTAGAGAAGTGTGAGAGTTAATGTGGATGGAAACCATACTGGCATATATTTGAGTGCTTAGTCACCAAGCATACTGGAATATGACCTGGCCTCATCTTACACAGACCTTTGCATGCAATCACGACGGCTCTGTATTTGTGAGAGCAATGACTCTGTCATGTCTTGAGATCACAATTTCACTCTTGGCATCTGCAGCCTCAGACTCATAAAATCTTTTTAAATGCTCCCTGCAATGGTACCTGAGTCTTGAAGAGAGGGCTACAAATATCCCATTGCACATACTCTCATTTTTTTCCAGGATGACCAGTTTTGAATGTCTTTTTTAAACATAATCTACTGCACCAAGGTCTCTGAGGAGGTCTGAGAACTGCACTAATCTGTAGTTATCGAGATATGAATGTAGAGTGAAGCTAGATACTTCATTCATTTAACAAAATAATAGTATGAGGTTCAATACTGGGGCCTTGGATCTCCATAACCATATGTTCTCGACAAAGCTTACAGCAGCAGGCATGTGTTGCTTTTTATAGCGTAGACCTTAAATTCACTCTTAAGGAGCTGATTATTCCCAGAAAGTTTGTACCACTATTGCATTCATGGACATATCTTTCTATGTTGTTCATTAATATAGTATGCAATATTCTTAGTTTGGTAGGACGACTGATGATCCTCCCAGGAGCACAACATGTAGGCTAGAGCAAAGGATGAAATACTGGGACTAAACTGGGAACTAGGATTTAGGACTTTGTTGAAGTTAGAGATCATTACTGCAAGGCAAAGATTTCAGGCTACTATGGTGGCACTGCCTAAGGCTCATGATTTACATGCTACAGGATATGAAAACAGAAATATTGGGATGTATGTGGAATATCCAATAGACTAGGCCCTGGAAGAGAACACAGAAAGTTTGTGTATAGAGAGGGGTAGTATAGTCAACATCTAGTCCTGTGCCTGTGGATAGGGCAAGTACTAGTGGCACTCTAATTGTTCCTTATAGCACTGAAATTGGGGGTGTATGTGATTTGGGACCATGATGAAGCCTGAAGGCCTCTGCTCTGAAGTATAAGTTGTTTGTCTAGGCTGGGGTACTGGTATAGATTCAGCAGGATGTGCAAAAACATTTATGATGAGTATGTTAGGGATAATTAACAGGCCTGATTCTGGAGAGGTCATGGGGAATCTGAGTACAGAGTTGGGTTGTATAGGCAGCACACAGTGTTCTGTGGCTAAGTGTTGTAACAGGAACTTCATGCAGGAACCAAGATCTTACCTATAGCAAAGAAGAACATGAAGCAAAGGATTTCGGACATTGACAAAAGTTAGAAGTCACTACAAGGATGGGTGGTGGTGGTGCATGACTTTAATCATAGCACTTGGGAGGCAGAGGCAGGAGGATCTCTGTGAGTGTGAAGCCAACCTGGTCTACAGAGCTAGTGCAAAAATAGACTTCAAAGTTACGTAGAGAAGCCTTCTCTCGAATTAAAAATAGATAGATAGATAGACAGATAGGTAGATATAAGTAAGTCATTGCGAGGGAGAACAAGCAATATTCTAGGGATGCCACTAGATTGTCTGGACTCCACTAGTTTGGGAAAACAATTATCTCTGCAGAAGGGTGCATACCTCTATAGTCTTTGTAGGAGGATATGGACAGTCTGGGCATGTGTGCAAGAACGTTTAGTGCAGAGGGAGCCTAGCTGTTCACTAAAGCATAGTAGAAGTTGCTGGGCCTAAGCTTGTCTGCACACATTCAAACCTGTAGATGCCAAAAGCTCGCAAATGGAAGGCAAATGTGGTTCTAGTAGGTCAGGCTGCATGTGGAAAAACAAGTATTCATGTTTGTGTTGGTTATTACTCACTAGGCTAAACCCTGGAGGCCGAGCATGTGGGATGTCTAGGGACAAAGATAGGTGGCTTAATCATTTAAATGTCACTTGTGATTGAATGAAGGTAGAATGGTTCAAGTTGAGAGTATGGAAGTTGGATATAGCACAAAGGAATAGGCTAGGACAAGGTCAGTTGGAGGAACCAGAGTCTGCAGAAGCCTAGAGCCATCAAGTACAAGGAACTCATAGCCACACTAGTCATGGTCACTGGATGTTCGACCATTCTAGTTACGCCAGAAAATAAAATGTCAGATAGGGATGTAAACACCAGGCTCACCCAGGAGGAGACCACAGGAAGTCTGTGTATTTATTGGTGTATTTTATGTGTCACAAGGCTTTCTGAAAGTAGATGTGGGTAGACAGGGCTAGGGTACATCCCTATGGGAGCATAGATGTAGGCTACAGCCAAGGACAAAATGCTTGGCATAGGCTAGGGCCAAGGAATGGGGACCTTGTTGAATTCTAGGGGTCATTACAGCAAGGCTAGAAGTCCAGACATCTGTGCCAAACTGCATGCAGCATGGGATTTATGTTTTGCATGACATGAAAACAGAAATATTGGGTTGTGTTTGGAGTTTCAGTAACTAGACTCTGGGGAGTGGATGGGAAGTTTGTGTATAGACTGCCATGGTATAGTGAACATCTAGTCCTGTGGCCATAGATAGGACAACTATTGTAGAAAAACTAAATGTTAACTATAGCACATGAATAGATGGAGGGGCTGTGCTGGGGTGTGAGATTTTACACCCTACTGAATCCTAGAGGCACCTGTTATGTGTTATAGGTTGTCAATGTAGGCTAAAGTACTGTGATCAATTCAGCAAGTTGTAGAAAATCATGTATGATGAGTACATTTGGTGTTAGTCTACAGGCTTGACTCTGGGGAGTACATGGGTATTCTGGGTAATCTGGGTATTAAGTTGTGTTGTATAGGTAGCCTAGAGTGTCCTGTGTGTAAGTGTTGTTTCAGGAGATTCATGCAGGACACTATATGTTGCATTCAGCCTAAGAGACCATGGTGGGACTAAGATGGAACAAAGGATTTGGAACCCTACCAAAAGCTAGAAGTCACTACTATTGAAATCTAGGGATGACACTGGATGTTCCATGCAGTCTGGACTCCACTGGATTAGAAAAACAATGATAGGATGCAGAGCAGTGCTCTGAAATCTAGACGATGGAGGAGTATTCTGATAGTCTGGGGATAGAATGGTCATGTAGGGCAGCCACAACTCCTCTGGTTCTATGAGAGATTGATAGTCTTTGTGGGAATCTAGATGCTGTCAACAGCACAGAAAAAGTTGATGGGTCTAAGGATGCCGGAGATTGCTATGGAGGCAGCTAGAGAAGACAAGGACACTGGTTGTTGCAACTTGGGTAGATCAAGCCCTCTATGTACAAAGTACTGAGTGGGTAACTAAACTAAACAAGTTAAAACCTGGGAAGACATAGAAAATCTGAATAAGGAATAATGTTCTATATTGTACCTAAAGTGTCCCGTGGATGTACTAGTGCAGGGTAAGTGCTAGCAAAGCCTAGATGTTCACGACAGAACAGGAGGATTCCTGAGAATAGTCTGAGCTGAGTTATTTGGGACCATACTCCCGAGAAGACCCTTGACTCAAGAGGCAAACAGCCAGATTATGCAGGGGTGCTGGCTGTTAAACTCAAGCTAGAGGCAGATGGATATGGAAAACAAGTATTGGTTGGTGGCATATATAAGAAGCCAGTTCCTGGAGGAGAACATTAGGAATGTGGTGGAGTAGGGTGCTGCAGGTACCACAGAGGGTACTGTGGGTGGGTGAAGGTAGCAACTTGTCTGCTGCATGTATGTCGGCAATCGCACACGTGGAAGGCCAAGATATGGGATTTCCGAAATTATAGAAGCCTAGATATTGCTACTTAGGTGATCAAACTAAATTTGTATAATGACTTTGGGGAAGAGGCTAGATCCAGGTAGAGATCGAATATGAAATATCTGGTTGTGAGGGAGTGAGTACTTACCAGGCCATACCATGGTGGAGGACTCAGGAATACAGAATTTGGATTCGGGTAAGATAGCAAAATGAGTACTATATGTAGATTCAAGCAGCGCAGGTCCTTGTAGGACAATGTATGTTGGTTGAAGGACAGGAGTAGATGCTGGGATTCGGCCCTCGCATTTGGAACTCTGTTGAATCCTGTGAGCATTACTACAACATGCAAGAATATCAGTGGCAAAAACTAGACTTGGACACTTGTAGTGACTTATGATCTGTTTGTTGGCATATGGGGAAACGCTATCTGGTAGGGGAAATATTCTGGGCTTGGTCTTTGGGGAAGATATGGAAAGTCTGGATTGGAAATGGAGTTGTGAAAGCAGGGCAACTATTTCATGCATGGGTGTAGGTGTGTTAAATTCAGGGGAGCCTAACTGTTGACTATACCAAAGAAGGAGTTGCTGGACCTAGTCTTGGCTGAAGGCTTTGAAAACCTTCACAGGCCTAAAATTTGCAAATGAAAGGCACATGAGGCAGCTGTAAGTCAGACAGCAAGTGGAAAATCAAATATTCATTTGTGTGTAGTGGGTTACTCAATTGGCTAAAGTTGGGTCCTGGTGGTTGTGGGATGTCTGGTTATATAATGAAGTGGTTTAGGCATCGGAATCATCCTGCAGATGGATTCAGGTAGGATGGTTACTGTTGGGAATGTAGATGCTGGATACAGCACAAAAGAATGTGCTAGGACAAGGCCAGTTGGAGGGAAAGTGCCAGCAGAAGCTTAGAACTATCTATCAAAGCACGGTAGGACTAAGATGGAGCCTAGGGTTTGGAACTCAGCAAACAGCTAAAAGTCACTATAAGTGTGAGAAAACAGCTCTTTTAGACTTCTCACTGGATGTTTCATCAGGTCTGGACTCTACTGGAGTAGGAAAAGAATTATCTGCTCGAAAGGTGTACTTACTTCTCTTGGCATTGTAGAAGGATTTGGACAGTCTTGGCATGCTGTGATATTATGTAGTCAGCCAGAGATCCTGTGGTTTGATGAGGTTGGGGTTGTCTCAGTGGGAATGTACATGTTGTCTACAGCACAGGAGGAGTTGATGGGACTAGGAATCCTATATGCTATGAATATGTTTTATTACCATTGGTTATTCAAGAAGATGCTTTGGGCAATCGATTAGTAGAATATAGCCAGGCAGGAAATCTGAACAGAGATATAGAGAGAAAGTAGGCAGAGTCAGGGAGATGCCATGTAGCTGCTGAAGGAGAAAACCAGCAGCTACCAGTGAGAGCCTTACTGGTATGGATCATAATGATACATAGATATACAAAAGGGAATCCCACATCAATATGAGCTTTGTTTGGAGGGATGTGGAAAAACAGTATTTGGAACAGGAAATATTCACTAGGTTCGAACTTTAGGAGGACACGATAACTTTTCATAAGGAGTGGGGTTATTCCATTAGCCAGTACAGGTATGATAAGTGTTGGGGAACTCTCAGTGTTGGCTACAGAATAGTAGTAGCTGGTGGGATCATGCTGTGTTTTGAGATTTGTGTCCCTAAAACATGCCACAAATCACTACTGCAGAGTGCAAGGGTCCATTCTTTGATGGGACAGGGACTATTCAATCTAGGATAAATTCCACTGAATATGGAAAACCAATTACAGAGTATGGATATCTTCACCTTGATATATCCTGGAGGGGGACATAGGAAATCTGGGTATGGTGTGAAGAGGTATGGGCAACTCTAAGACCCCTGTTGGTTTATCTAAATAGGATTATATCTGGCTGTAGCCCAGATGTTCTCTATAATATAGGAAAAATGTTCTAAATAGGCTGCAACATGTTGAAGCCTAAAATTCACTACTATAAGGCAAGGAGTCCAGACCAAGATTGAACATTTCTTATGGTTTCAAGGTTATACATAACAGAATGTTAAAAATCAAGTGTCTAATACTGTGTGATATTCTCAATAGGCTAGACACCAGAAGATAGGAGAACCCTGGTTATGGACTGGGCTTATGTTGGTTGTAGAAAGCCTCCTTAGGTGAGTGAGTATATTAAAGGAGGCTGTATGCTCACCACAGTAAAAGAGATATTGAGGCTAGGCTGGGTCACCTGACTTGGGATAAGGTGGAAGCCTGGAGGCCATGATTTGTTGCTACACAGCCAGACAAGATATGGACACTGGTTTGCGTATATTCATTAGGTACAGAGGAATGTGGAGATGCAAGTATTCGTGTGTGTGTGTGTGTGTGTGTGTGTGTGTATGTGTGTATGAGTGTGTGTGTGTACGGTCAACAGGCTAAGCCATGGAGTAGGAATGTTGTTTGGGAATGATTTTAGGGAAGACATTCAAGATACTAGCCAAAGATTGAGGCGGACATTTTGGACTAAACCATTGACAGGGATAGTATTGTTGAAGAATTTGGAGAAGCAAATGATCTGTCATGTGTTCTACCACAACAAAGGTACATATGTAAAAAAGGTTGAGGTGGAAAATTTGCCTTAGAGTTATTAAACAAAGTCTCCATCTAAACCCAAACTCTCTTTGCCTTCTCAATATCTTCCCCCTATCATCAAAGTGTCAGGAGTGGTACAGTCCACTATTTGTTCCTTCCTTCCCCAGGCATTCTTGTGGGTCAGAACCAGGCTTTGTGATGTCAGAACACAAGCTCACCTACTATTGGTCGAGACCTTGATGATGACTCAGGTCTGAGGGTGTGGCCTTCCCTACTCTGCCAGTTGTTCACAGCCCCTCGAGGGAGAAACAACACGCGCTCACGCGACTTGGTGATGGAGACTCTAGAAAAGGAACCTAAGGAATCACTGTCCGACATGGACCTCCCAACATCCAGTAGTGATGTTCCGATGGCAGCGAACGGGCCAGTCCTTATGGTGAAGACAAAGGCAGCTCTAAAGCAGTATCCACCTTACATGTCGTGCGGAAAGGTGAGTTGACGAACCCTACTGGAGCTCCCTCCTCTACTCATTTACTCTTACCTAAAGTCACTACCTCTCTCCTTCCTGGCATAAATCCCTTATCAATTCTCACATCTTCCGACAAAGTGTCCTTCACATGCCTCTCCTGACTTCTCCCTCTATTAACTAATTCTTGTGTTCACCTCTTGCCATTCCAGGCACACAAGAAAAGCAAACACCAGAAGCACTCCTCAAAGAAGAGGAACAAGGGAAAGAGGGAGGCCAAAGAGGCAGCTGCCCTCAAACGGAAGAAAATCAAAGTGAAAGCTGTTACTGCAATGCCTGATCCTAAGGAGGAGGAGCCTGAAAAGGAAGCCGAGGTGCACACTACTGGAGAAGCAAGCGTGGTCGGAGCAGGCGATGAGGGGGAGAGCCAATAAGATCGCCATCATGAAGACTGGGAATGCCCAAATATGGCAAAGAAAATTGCATTGGTATAAATTTCTTAAATTGAAAATAAATTCAATTTAGTTGAAAAGCTATGTGTCTTTTACAGTGACTAAAGGCGAAACGAGGAAAGGGAAGGAAAAATGATGGTTATAGGAGAAGAGAGGGAAGATGGGTGGGAGAATGGCAATGGAGAGATTTGTTCTTCACTAGGTTTGGGACAGTCATAGTGGGTTCATGGAAAGAGGGGGAGTTTGGGTTGGTAGAAGACAAGGGAGGGATTTGGATCTACAAAGGTTTGGGCATTAATTGTGGGTGCATAAAAGAGGCGAGTTTGTGTGGGAAGAAGACAAGGGAGGGATTAGGGTCTCCAAAATTTTGTGGCTTTAACGGCGAGAGCATGGAAAGAGAGGGAGTTTTGGTGGGTAGGAGACAAGGGAGGGATTTGTGTCTCCAAAGGTTTGGGCATCAATGGTGGGTGCATGGAAGACGGGGAGTTTGGGTGGGAAGAAGACAAGGGAGGGATTTGGGTCTCCAAAGTTTTGGGGCAGTAATGGTGAGGGCATGAAAAGAAAGGGAGTTTGGGTGGGAAGATGACAAGGGAGGGATTTGGGTCTCCAAAGAATTGGTCATCAATGGTGGGTGCATGGAAGAAGGGGAGTTAGGGTGGATAGAAGACAAGGAAGGGATTTGTGTCTCCAAAGGATTTGGGCAGTAATGGTGAGTGCATGAAAAGAAAGGGAACTTGGGTTGGTAGAAGACAAGGGAGGGATTTGTGTCTCCAAAGGTTTGGGCATCACTTGTGGGTGCATGGAAGAAAGGGAGTTTGGGTGTGTAGGAGACAAGGGAGGGATTTGTGTTTTTAAAGGTTTGGGCATCAATGATGGGTGCATGTAAGAGGGGGAGTTTGGGTGAGAAGAAGACAAGGGAGGGATTTTTGTCTCCAAAGGTTTGGGCATCATTGGTGGGTGCCTGGATGAGGGGGATTTTGGGGCAGTAATGGTGAGTGCATGAAAAGAAAGGGAGCATGGGTGGGTAGAAGACAAGGGAGGGATTTGGGTCTCCAAAGGTTTGGGCATCAATGGTGGTTGCATGAAAGTGGGGATGTTTGGGTTGGAAGAAGACAAGGGTGGGATTTGGGTCTCCAAAGGTTTGGGCAACAATGGTGGGTGCATGGAAGGGTGGGAGTTCGGGTGGGAAGAAGACAAGTTTTGGATTTGGGTCTCCAAAGTGTTGTGAAACAATGGTGGGTGCATGGAAGAGGGGGAGTTTGGGTGGGAAGAAGACAAGGGAGGGATTTGCGTCTCCATATGTTTGGAGCAGTAATGGTGAGTGCATGGAAAGAGAGGGAGTTTGGGTGGTTAGAAGACAAGGGAGGGATTTGTGTCTCCAAAGGTTAGGGCATCAATGGTGAGTGCATGGAAGAGAGGGAGTTTGGGTGGGTAGGAAAATGGGAAGGATTTGTGTCTCCAAAAGTTTGGGCATCAATGGTGGGTGCCTTGAAGAGGGGGATTTTGTGTGGGTAGAGACAAGGGAGGGGTTTGTGTCTCCAAAATTTTGGGGCAGTAATGGTGAGAGCTTGGAAAGAGTGGGAATATGGGTGGGTAATGCCAGGGAAGGGAGTTGGATCTCATATACTTTGGAGAGTGTAATGATGGGTAAATGATAAGAGACATTTTTGTGGGTACATGACAAGGGAAGGATTTGATTCTCAAATACTCAGGTGGCAGAAATCATGAGTATCTGTTAAGAGAGGAGTTTGGGTTATTATATGAAGGGTGGGATTAGGGTCTCAGAAAGATGGGGTCAGAAATGGTGGATATATAGCAACAGAGGGAGTATGCTGGGTAAATGACAAGGGAGGGATTTGGGTCTTATACACTTTAGGGGCAGCAATGGTGAGTATGTAGCAAGAGAAATACTTTGGATGGGCATACGACAATGGAGAGATTAGGGTCTCACAAAGCTGGTGGCAAAATGATGGGTATATGCCCAGAGAGGAGTTTGGGTAGCTGTATGACCAGGGGGTGTTTGGGTCTCTTAAGGTTTGGGGCAGAAATAATTGGTATATTTCATGAAACAGAGTTTGGGTGGGTATATGTCAAGAGAGGGGGTTTTGTTGGGCTTATAAACATGGATATATTTGGGTCTGACATGTTTGGGGGAAGAAATGGTGGTTACATCACAAGACAGGAAATTGTGTGGTTACATGAAAATAGAAGAATTTTCAGTGGGCATATGGCAAGAGAAGGATTTGGGTCACAGCAGGATGGGGGCAGACATGGTGGATATATGGCTAGCGAGGGAGTTTGGGTGAGTACATGACATGGGGCAGATTGGGCTATCACAACGTTTGGGGGAAGAAATGGTGGAAACATTATAAGAGAGAGTATTAGGTTTGGTGTATGGCTGAGGAGGAATGAGTGTCTTGGAAGGATGGGTCCAGAAATAGTGGGTACATGGCGAGAGAGGGAGTTCACTTGGTTGAATGAAAGGGAGAGATTTGTGTCTGATAAGGTTTTAGGGAAGAAATATTGGCTATATGGCAAGAGAGGTAGTGTGGATAGGCAGATGACAAAGGAGGGATTTGGTCTCATAAGGATGAAGGCAGCAACAGTGGGGAGAGAGAGAGAGAGAGAGAGAGAGAGAGAGAGAGAGAGAGAGAGAGATTGGGTTGGTATATAATATGGGGAGATTATGGTTTTTCAAAGTTTGATGGCAGATAAACAATTTTCATGAATTTACGATAAAGATGGATTTGATTGCGTGTATTGTATGAACCACACCTTGAACTCAAATTTCAAGTTGAGGCCTAGAAAATTGATTTAGGTGGGTATATGACACAGAAGACTCTTTGGTGTTGAAGATGGAAAATCTGACATTTTGTATACTATAGGGATAGAGGCCAGAAAAGGAATATGGTTTGATATATAAAAAGAAGAAAATTTGGGTTAGCATATGACAAAGAAGGGACTTTGGTTCCCACAGATTTGAGGGTCATACCACACATGCACTGTAAGACTCATAGAGGTAATTATGGAGCATTGAATCCAAATTGCTACATTTATCTAATCTCATAGATACGGATGAAGAAGACTGTGCTCCACCATCCATGTATTTTGCAAGATCCGGGCAAAACTTCACAGTATGAATGTCTCAACCTATCTGAGGTGAAGTGTGTGAGTGACAGTTATCCCCACAAATAGCTGTTATGTTTCCTGTTTGGCAACTTTTTTTGAATGTTGGTTTTATACCTCACCATCCAATGTAAGTAAGGAAATCTCCCCAGGAGCAATAATCACCCAGCAAACTCAAATCTACTGATCACATCTCAGTGAAAGGAATGGTAATTTGAAGTGACAGGTTTACCCTTGGTTATCCTTTATAAAAAATTTGTGTTTTAATAGGGCTTTTAGAATGGGCTGCTTACATAACAGGCCCTCAGAAATGAAATTGTGTAGCTTGATCGATCAGAACAGTCAAATCATTGACTTCAACGTAATGAGTATTTCTACAGAAATCTCATGCCATGTAAAGCAATGTTCTCTACCCAAAGGAAAACCTTGTCTTATTAAAGAGATTTCACAAAATTCCTACTAACAAACAACCTTGCCACATAAGACTAACAATTAGACAATGATGGGTGAGCTAAGGGAGGGTAGATGCCACCTCCTGACCACAACTGCTGATATGTCAATACCCTGTCCCTCTAGCTAAACTCTAATCTCAGTTCAGGACTTCAAGATGCAAGAGACTTGAAAGGGTCTCTGGATCTCTTTATCACTAGTTAATTGGATGCTTGCCTATAATTTTAGGAAATTAATTCATGATCCTCATGGCAGGATTCAGGCAAACACGGCACTGGGCCTGTTGTTGAGTCCATACCAACTGATTCATCAGTAGTAGGTAGAGAGAGAGAGAGACGAGGCCTGATGTGGGAATGTAAACCTCAAAACCCACCCTCAGTGACATATATTATCCACAAAGGCTATATGCATTCCAGCATGGTCACACCTCCTAATTTAACAAACATTTGCACTTCTTGGTAACTAAGTAAGTATTCAAGTACATGAGAGCCTGTTTTTCATTCCCTTTCATTAACTGTCACATTTCTCTAGAAGCCAGCAACTGTCAATAGTTTGTCAGTTAGAGGTACAGACTTCTGAGCCATCCCCCATAGTCAAAGATGCACTGTAGGAGGGCTCGAGAGTCTAACTGGCAAACTCCTGACAGTTGGTGGCTTCTAGAGAAGTGTGAGAGTTAATGTGGATGGAAACCATACTGGCATATATTTGAGTGCTTAGTCACCAAGCATACTGGAATATGACCTGGCCTCATCTTACACAGGCCTTTGCATGCAATCACGATGGCTCTGTATTGGTGAGAGCAATGACTCTGTCATGTCTTGAGATCACAGTTTCACTCTTGGCATCTGCAGCCTCAGACTCATAAAATCTTTTTAAATGCTCCCTGCAATGGTACCTGAGTCTTGAAGAGAGGGCTACAAATATCCCATTGCACATACTCTCATTTTTTTTCCAGGATGACCAGTTTTGAATGTCTTTTTTAAACATAATCTACTGCACCAATGTCTCTGAGGAGGTCTGAGAACTGCACTAATCTGTAGTTATCGAGGTATGAATGTAGAGTGAAGCTTGATACTTCATTCATTTAACAAAATAATAGTATGAGGTTCAATACTGGGGCCTTGGATCTCCATAACCATATGTTCTCGACAAAGCTTACAGCAGCAGGCATGTGTTGCTTTCTATAGAGTAGACCTTAAATTCACTCTTAAGGAGCTGATTATTCCCAGAAAGTTTGTACCACTATTGCATTCATGGACATATCTTTCTAGGTTGTTCATTAATATAGTATGCAATATTCTTAGTTTGGTACGATGACTGATGATCCTCCCAGGAGCACACCATGTAGGCTAGAGCAAAGGATGAAATACTGGGACTAAACTGGGAACTAGGATTTAGGACTTTGTTGAAGTTAGAGATCATTACCGCAAGGCAAATATTTCAGGCTACTATGGTGGCACTGCCTAAGGCTCATGATTTACACGCTACAGGATATGAAAACAGAAATATTGGGATGTATGTGGAATATCCAATAGACTACCCCTGGAAGAGAACACAGAAAGTTTGTGTATAGAGAGGGGTAGTATAGTCAACATCTAGTCCTGTGCCTGTGGATAGGGCAAGTACTAGTGGCACTCTAATTGTTCCTTATAGCACTGAAATTGGGGGTGTATGAGATTTGGGACCATGATGAAGCCTGAAGGACTCTGCTCTGAAGTATAAGTTGTTTGTCTAGGCTGGGGTACTGGTATAGATTCAGCAGGATGTGCAAAAACATTTATGATGAGTATGTAAGCGATAATTAACAGGCCTGACTCTGGAGAGGTCATGGGGAATCTGAGTACAGAGTTGGGTTGTATAGGCCGCACACAGTGTTCTGTGGCTAAGTGTTGTAACAGGAACTTCATGCAGGAACCAAGATCTTACCTATAGCAAAGAAGAACATGAAGCAAAGGATTTCGGACATTGACAAAAGTTAGAAGTCACTACAAGGATGGGTGGTGGTGGTGCATGACTTTAATCATAGCACTTGGGAGGCAGAGGCAGGAGGATCTCTGTGAGTGTGAAGCCAACCTGGTCTACAGAGCTAGTGCAAAAATAGACTTCAAAGTTACGTAGAGAAGCCTTCTCTCGAATTAAAAATAGATAGATAGATAGACAGATAGGTAGATATAAGTAAGTCATTGCGAGGGAGAACAAGCACTATTCTATGGATGCCACTAGATTGTCTGGACTCCACTAGTTTGGGAAAACAATTATCTCTGCAGAAGGGTGCATACCTCTATAGTCTTTGTAGGAGGATATGGACAGTCTGGGCATGTGTGTAAGAACGTTGAGTGCAGAGGGAGCCTAGCTGTTCACTAAAGCATAGTAGAAGTTGCTGGGCCTAAGCTTGTCTGCACACATTCAAACCTGTAGATGCCTAAAGCTCGCAAATGGAAGGCAAATGTGGTTCTAGTAGGTCAGGCTGCATGTGGAAAAACAAGTATTCATGTTTGTGTTGGTTATTACTCACTAGGCTAAACCCTGGAGGCCGAGCATGTGGGATGTCTAGGGACAAAGATAGGTGGCTTAATCATTTAAATGTCACTTGTGATTGAATGAAGGTAGAATGGTTCAAGTTGAGAGTATGGAAGTTGGATATAGCACAAAGGAATAGGCTAGGACAAGGTCAGTTGGAGGAACCAGAGTCTGCAGAAGCCTAGAGCCATCATTTACAAGGAACTCATAGCCACACTAGTCATGGTCACTGGATGTTCGACCATTCTAGTTACGCCAGAAAATAAAATGTCAGATAGGGATGTAAACACCAGGCTCACCCAGGAGGAGACCACAGGAAGTCTGTGTATTTATTGGTGTATTTTATGTGTCACAAGGCTTTCTGAAAGTAGATGTGGGTAGACAGGGCTAGGGTACATCCCTATGGGAGCATAGATGTAGGCTACAGCCAAGGACAAAATGCTTGGCATAGGCTAGGGCCAAGGAATGGGGACCTTGTTGAATTCTAGGGGTCATTACAGCAAGGCTAGGAGTCCAGACATCTGTGCCAAACTGCATGCAGCATGGGATTTATGTTTTGCATGACATGAAAACAGAAATATTGGGTTGTGTTTGGAGTTTCAGGAACTAGACTCTGGGGAGTGGATGGGAAGTTTGTGTATAGAGTGCCATGGTATAGTGAACATCTAGTCCTGTGGCCATAGATAGGACAACTATTGTAGAAAAACTAAATGTTAACTATAGCACATGAATAGATGGAGGGGCTGTGCTGGGGTGTGAGATTTTACACCCTACTGAATCCTAGAGGCACCTGTTATGTGTTATAGGTTGTCTATGTAGGCTAAAGTACTGTGATCAATTCAGCAAGTTGTAGAAAATCATGTATGATGAGTACATTTGGTGTTACTCTACAGGCTTGACTCTGGGGAGTACATGGGTATTCTGGGAAATCTGGGTATTAAGTTGTGTTGTATAGGTAGCCTAGAGTGTCCTGTGTGTAAGTGTTGTTACAGGAGATTCATGTAGGACACTATATGTTGCATTCAGCCTAAGAGACCATGGTGGGACTAAGATGGAACAAAGGATTTGGAACCCTACCAACAGCTAGAAGTCACTACTATTGAAATCTAGGGATGACACTGGATGTTCCATGCAGTCTGGACTCCACTGGATTAGAAAAACAATGATAGGATGCAGAGCAGTGCTCTGAAATCTAGACGATGGAGGAGTATTCTGATAGTCTGGGGATAGAATGGTCATGTAGGGCAGCCACAACTCCTCTGGTTCTATGAGAGATTGATAGTCTTTTGTGGGAATCTAGATGCTGTCAAACAGCACAGAAAAAGTTGATGGGTCTAAAAATGCCGGAGATTGCTATGGAGGCAGTTGGAGAAGACAAGGACACTGGTTGTTGCAACTTGGGTAGAACAAGCCCTCTATGTACAAAGTACTGAGTGGGTAACTAAACTAAACAAGTTAAAACCTGGGAAGACATAGAAAATCTGAATAAGGAATAATGTTCTATATTGTACCTAAAGTGTCCCGTGGATGTACTAGTGCAGGGTAAGTGCTAGCAAAGACTAGATGTTCACGACAGAAAAGGAGGATTCCTGAGAATAGTCTGAGCTGAGTTATTTGGGACCATACTCCCGAGAAGACCCTTGAATCAAGAGGCAAACAGCCAGATTATGCAGGGGTGCTGGCTGTTAAACTCAAGCTAGATGCAGATGGATATGGAAAACAAGTATTGGTTGGTGGCATATATAAGAAGCCAGTTCCTGGAGGAGAACATTAGGAATGTGGTGGAGTAGGGTGCTGCAGGTAACACAGAGGGTACTGTGGGTGGGTGAAGGTAGCAACTTGTCTGCTGCATGTATGTCGGCAATCGCACACGTGGAAGGCCAAGATATGGGATTTCCGAAATTATAGAAGCCTAGATATTGCTACTTAGGTGATCAAACTAAATTTGTATAATGACTTTGGGAAAGAGGCTAGATCCAGGTAGAGATAGAATATGAAATATCTGGTTGTGAGGGAGTGAGTACTTACCAGGCCATACAATGGTGGAGGACTCAGGAATACAGAATTTGGATTCGGGTAAGATAGCAAAATGAGTACTATATGTAGATTCAAGCAGCGCAGGTCCTTGTAGGACAATGTATGTTGGTTGAAGGACAGGAGTAGATGCTGGGATTCGGCCCTCGCATTTGGAACTCTGTTGAATCCTGTGAGCATTACTACAACATGCAAGAATATCAGTGGCAAAAACTAGACTTGGACACTTGTAGTGACTTATGATCTGTTTGTTGGCATATGGGGAAACGCTATCTGGTAGGGGAAATATTCTGGGCTTGGTCTTTGGGGAAGATATGGAAAGTCTGGATTGGAAATGGAGTTGTGAAAGCAGGGCAACTATTTCATGCATGGGTGTAGGTGTGTTAAATTCAGGGGAGCCTAACTGTTGACTATACCAAAGAAGGAGTTGCTGGACCTAGTCTTGGCTGAAGGCTTTGAAAACCTTCACAGGCCTAAAATTTGCAAATGCAAGGCACATGAGGCAGCTGTAAGTCAGACAGCAAGTGGAAAATCAAATATTCATTTGTGTGTAGTGGGTTACTCAATTGGCTAAAGTTGGGTCCTGGTGGTTGTGGGATGTCTGGTTATATAATGAAGTGGTTTAGGCATCGGAATCATCCTGCAGATGGATTCAGGTAGGATGGTTACTGTTGGGAATGTAGATGCTGGATACAGCACAAAAGAATGTGCTAGGACAAGGCCAGTTGGAGGGAAAGTGCCAGCAGAAGCTTAGAACTATCTATCAAAGCACGGTAGGACTAAGATGGAGCCTAGGGTTTGGAACTCAGCAAACAGCTAAAAGTCACTGTAAGTGTGAGAAAACAGCTCTTTTAGACTTCTCACTGGATATTTCATCAGGTCTGGACTCTACTGGAGTAGGAAAAGAATTATCTGCTCGAAAGGTGCACTTACTTCTCTTGGCATTGTAGAAGGATTTGGACAGTCTTGGCATGCTGTGATATTATGTAGTCAGCCAGAGATCCTGTGGTTTGATGAGGTTGGGGTTGTATCAGTGGGAATGTATATGTTGTCTACAGCACAGGAGGATTTGATGGGACTAGGAATCCTATATGCTATGAATATGTTTTATTACCATTGGTTATTCAAGAAGATGCTTTGGGCAATCGATTAGTAGAATATAGCCAGGCAGGAAATCTGAACAGAGATATAGAGAGAAAGTAGGCAGAGTCAGGGAGATGCCATGTAGCTGCTGAAGGAGAAAACCAGCAGCTACCAGTGAGAGCCTTACTGGTATGGATCATAATGATACATAGATATACAAAAGGGAATCCCACATCAATATGAGCTATGTTTGGAGGGATGTGGAAAAACAGTATTTGGAACAGGAAATATTCACTAGGTTCGAACTTTAGGAGGACACGATAACTTTTCATAAGGAGTGGGGTTATTCCATTAGCCAGTACAGGTATGATAAGTGTTGGGGAACTCTCAGTGTTGGCTACAGAATAGTAGTAGCTGGTGGGATCATGCTGTGTTTTGAGATTTGTGTCCCTAAAACATGCCACAAATCACTACTGCAGAGTGCAAGGGTCCATTCTTTGATGGGACAGGGACTATTCAATCTAGGATAAATTCCACTGAATATGGAAAACCAATTACAGAGTATGGATATCTTCACCTGGATAAATCCTGGAGGGGGACATAGGAAATCTGGGTATGGTGTGAAGAGGTATGGGCAACTCTAAGACCCCTGTTGGTTTATCTAAATAGGATTATATCTGGCTATAGCCCACATGTTCTCTATAATATAGGAAAAATGTTCTAAATAGGCTGCAACATGTTGAAGCCTAAAATTCACTACTATAAGGCAAGGAGTCCAGACCAAGATTGAACATTTCTTATGGTTTCCAGGTTATACATAACAGAATGTTAAAAATCAAGTGTCTAATACTGTGTGATATTCTCAATAGGCTAGACACCAGAAGATAGGAGAACCCTGGTTATGGACTGGGCTTATGTTGGTTGTAGAAAGCCTCCTTAGGTGAGTGAGTATATTAAAGGAGGCTGTATGCTCACCACAGTAAAAGAGATATTGAGGCTAGGCTGGGTCACCTGACTTGGGATAAGGTGGAAGCCTGGAGGCCATGATTTGTTGCTACACAGCCAGATAAGATATGGACACTGGTTTGCGTATATTCATTAGGTACAGAGGAATGTGGAGATGCAAGTATTCGTGTGTGTGTGTGTGTGTGTGTGTGTGTATGTGTGTGTGAGTGTGTGTGTGTACGGTCAACAGGCTAAGCCATGGAGTAGGAATGTTATTTGGGAATGATTTTAGGGAAGACATTCAAGATACTAGCCAAAGATTGAGGCGGACATTTTGGACTAAACCATTGACAGGGATAGTATTGTTGAAGAATTTGGAGAAGCAAATGATCTGTCATGTGTTCTACCACAACAAAGGTAGATATGTAAAAAAGGTTGAGGTGGAAAATTTGCCTTGGAGTTATTAAACAAAGTCTCCATCTAAACCCAAACTCTCTTTGCCTTCTCAATATCTTCCCCCTATCATCAAAGTGTCAGGAGTGGTACAGTCCACTATTTGTTCCTTCCTTCCCCAGGCATTCTTGTGGGTCAGAACCAGGCTTTGTGATGTCAGAGCACAAGCTCACCTACTACTGTTCGAGACCTTGATGATGACTCAGGTCTGAGGGTGTGGCCTTCCCTACTCTGCCAGTTGTTCACAGCCCCTCGAGGGAGAAACAACACGCGCTCACGCGACTTGGTGATGTAGAGTCTAGCAAAGGACCTAAGGAATCACTGTCCGACATGGACCTCCCAACATCCAGTAGTGATGTTCCGATGGCAGCGAACGGGCCAGTCGTTATGGTGAAGACAAAGGCAGCTCTAAAGCAGTATCCACCTTACATGTCGTGCGGAAAGGTGAGTTGACGAACCCTACTGGAGCTCCCTCCTCTACCCATTTATTCTTACCTAAAGTCACTACCTCTCTCCTTCCTGGCATAAATCCCTTATCAATTCTCACCTCTTCTGACAAAGTGTCCTTCACATGGCTCTCCTGACTTCTCCCTCTATTAACTTATTCTTGTGTTGACCTCTTGCCATTCCAGGCACACAAGAAAAGCAAACACCGGAAGCACTCCTCAAAGAAGAGGAACAAGAGAAAGAGGGAGGCCGAAGAGGCAGCTGCCCTCGAACGGAAGAAAATCAAAGTGAAAGCTCTTACTGCAATGCCTGAACCTAAGGAGGAGGAGCCTGAAAAGGAAGCCGAGGTGCACACTACTGGAGAAGCGAGCATTGTCGCAGCAGCCGATGAGGGGGAGAGCTAATAAGATGGCTATCATGAAGACGGGGAATGCCCAAATATGACAAAGAAAATTGCATTCGTATAAATTTCTTAAATTGAAAATAAATTCAATTTAGTTGAAAAGCTATGTGTCTTTTACAGTGACTAAAGGCGAAACCAGGAAAGGGAAGGAAAAATGATGGTTATAGGAGAAGAGAGGGAAGATGGGTGGGTGAATGGCAATGGAGAGATTTGTTCTTCACTAGGTTTGGGACAGTCATAGTGGGTTCATGGAAAGAGGGGGAGTTTGGGTTGGTAGAAGACAAGGGAGGGATTTGGGTCTACAAAGGTTTGGGCATTAATTGTGGGTGCATAAAAGAGGCGAGTTTGTGTGGGAAGAAGACAAGGGAGGGATTAGGGTCTCCAAAATTTTGTGGCTTTAACGGTGAGAGCATGGAAAGAGAGGGAGTTTTGGTGGGTAGGAGACAAGGGAGGGATTTGTGTCTCCAAAGGTTTGGGCATCAATGGTGGGTGCATGGAAGACGGGGAGTTTGGGTGGGAAGAAGACAAGGGAGGGATTTGGGTCTCCAAAGTTTTGGAGCAGTAATGGTGAGGGCATGAAAAGAAAGGGAGTTTGGGTGGGAAGATGACAAGGGAGGGATTTGGGTCTTATACACTTTAGGGGCAGCAATGGTGAGTATGTAGCAGGAGAAATACTTTGGATGGGCATACGACAATGGAGAGATTGGGGTCTCACAAATCTGGTGGCAAAATGATGGGTATATGCCCAGAGAGGAGTTTGGGTAGCTGTATGACCAGGGGGTGTTTGGGTCTCTTAAGGTTTGGGGCAGAAATAATTGGTATATTTCATGAAACAGAGTTTGGGTGGGTATATGTCAAGAGAGGGGGTTTTGTTGGGCTTATAAACATGGATATATTTGGGTCTGACATGTTTGGGGGAAGAAATGGTGGTTACATCACAAGACAGGAAATTGTGTGGTTACATGAAAATAGAAGAATTTTCAGTGGGCATATGGCAAGAGAAGGATTTGGGTCACAGCAGGATGGGGGCAGACATGGTGGATATATGGCTAGCGAGGGAGTTTGGGTGAGTACATGACATGGGGCAGATTGGGCCATCACAACGTTTGGGGGAAGAAATGGTGGAAACATTATAAGAGAGAGTATTAGGTTTGGTGTATGGCTAAGGAGGAATGAGTGTCTTGGAAGGATGGGTCCAGAAATAGTGGGTACATGGCGAGAGAGGGAGTTCACTTGGTTGAATGAAAGGGAGAGATTTGTGTCTGATAAGGTTTTAGGGAAGAAATATTGGCTATATGGCAAGAGAGGTAGTGTGGATAGGCAGATGACAAAGGAGGGATGTGGTCTCATAAGGATGAAGGCAGCAACAGTGGGGAGAGAGAGAGAGAGAGAGAGAGAGAGAGAGAGAGAGAGAGAGATTGGGTTGGTATATGATATGGGAGAGATTATGGTTTTTCAAAGTTTGATGGCAGATAAACAATTTTCATGAATTTATGATAAAGATGGATTTGATTGCGTGTATTGTGTGAACCACACCTTGAACTCAAATTTCAAGTTGAGGCCTAGAAAATTGATTTAGGTGGGTATATGACACAGAAGACTCTTTGGTGTTGAAGATGGAAAATCTGACATTTTGTATACTATAGGGATAGAGGCCAGAAAAGGAATATGGTTTGATATATAAAAAGAAGAAAATTTGGGTTAGCATATGACAAAGAAGGGACTTTGGTTCCCACAGATTTGAGGGTCATACCACACATGCACTGTAAGACTCATAGAGGTAATTATGGAGCATTGAATCCAAATTGCTACATTTATCTAATCTTATAGATACGGATGAAGAAGACTGTGCTCCACCATCCATGTATTTTGCAAGATCCGGGCAAAACTTCACAGTATGAATGTCTCAACCTATCTGAGGTGAAGTGTGTGAGTGACAGTTATCCCCACAATTAGCTGTTATGTTTCCTGTTTGGCAACTTTTATTGAATGTTGGTTTTATACCTCACCATCCAATGTAAGTAAGGAAATCTCCCCAGGAGCAATAATCACCCAGCAAACTCAAATCTACTGATCACATCTCAGTGAAAGGAATGGTAATTTGAAGTGACAGGTTTACCCTTGGTTATCCTTTATAAAAAATTTGTGTTTTAATAGGGCTTTTAGAATGGGCTGCTTACATAACAGGCCTAGCAGAAATGAGGATATACTAATGAGACAATTGTGTAGCTTGATCGATCAGAACAGTCAAATCATTGACTTCAACGTAATGAGTATTTCTACAGAAATCTCATGCCAGGTAAAGCAATGTTCTCTACCCAAAGGAAAACCTTGTCTCCTTAAAGAGATTTCACACAATTCCTACTATCAAACCACCTTGCCAGATAAGACTAACAATTAGACAATGATGGGTGAGCTAAGGGAGGGTAGATGCCCCCTCTGACCACAACTGCTTATATGTCAATACCCTGTCCCTCTAGCTAAACTCTAATCTCAGTTCAGGACTTCAAGATGCAAGAGACTTGAAAGGGTCTCTGGATCTCTTTATCACTAGTTAATTGGATGCTTGCATATAATTTTAGGAAATTAATTCATGATCATCATGTCAGGATTCAGGCAAACATGGCACTGGGCCTGTTGTTGAGTCCATACCAACTGATTCATCAGTAGTAGGTAGAGAGAGAGAGAGATGAGGCCTGATGTGGGAATGTAAACCTCAAAACACACCCTCAGTTACATATATTATCCACAAAGGCTATATGCATTCCAGCATGGTCACACCTCCTAATTTCCCAAACAGTTGCACTTCTTGGTAACTAAGTAAGTATTCAAGTACATGAGAGCCTGTTTTTCATTCCCTTTCATTAACTGTCACATTTCTCTAGAAGCCAGCAACTGTCAGTAGTTTGTCAGTTAGAGGTACAGACTTCTGAGCCATCCCCCATAGTCAAAGATGCACTGTAGGAGGGCTCGAGAGTCTAACTGGCAAACTCCTGACAGTTGGTGGCTTCTAGAGAAGTGTGAGAGTTAATGTGGATGGAAACCATACTGGCATATATTTGAGTGCTTAGTCACCAAGCATACTGGAATATGACCTGGCCTCATCTTACACAGGCCTTTGCATGCAATCACGACGGCTCTGTATTTGTGAGAGCAATGACTCTGTCATGTCTTGAGATCACAATTTCACTCTTGGCATCTGCAGCCTCAGACTCATAAAATCTTTTTAAATGCTCCCTGCAATGGTACCTGAGTCTTGAAGAGAGGGCTACAAATATCCCATTGCACATACTCTCATTTTTTTTCCAGGATGACCAGTTTTGAATGTCTTTTTTAAACATAATCTACTGCACCAAGGTCTCTGAGGAGGTCTGAGAACTGCACTAATCTGTAGTTATCGAGGTATGAATGTAGAGTGAAGCTTGATACTTCATTCATTTAACAAAATAATAGTATGAGGTTCATTACTGGGGCCTTGGATCTCCATAACCATGTGTTCTCGACAAAGCTTACAGCAGCAGGCATGTGTTGCTTTCTGTAGAGTAGACCTTAAATTCACTCTTAAGGAGCTGATTATTCCCAGAAAGTTTGTACCACTATTGCATTCATGGACATATCTTTCTAGGTTGTTCATTAATATAGTATGCAATATTCTTAGTTTGGTACGACGACTGATGATCCTCCCAGGAGCACACCATGTAGGCTAGAGCAAAGGATGAAATACTGGGACTAAACTGGGAACTAGGATTTAGGACTTTGATGAAGTTAGAGATCATTACCGCAAGGCAAAGATTTCAGGCTACTATGGTGGCACTGCCTAAGGCTCATGATTTACACGCTACAGGATATGAAAACAGAAATATTGGGATGTATGTGGAATATCCAATAGACTACCCCTGGAAGAGAACACAGAAAGTTTGTGTATAGAGAGGGGTAGTATAGTCAACATCTAGTCCTGTGCCTGTGGATAGGGCAAGTACTAGTGGCACTCTAATTGTTCCTTATAGCACTGAAATTGGGGGTGTATGAGATTTGGGACCATGATGAAGCCTGAAGGCCTCTGCTCTGAAGTATAAGTTGTTTGTCTAGGCTGGGGTACTGGTATAGATTCAGCAGGATGTGCAAAAACATTTATGATGAGTATGTTAGGGATAATTAACAGGCCTGACTCTGGAGAGGTCATGGGGAATCTGAGTACAGAGTTGGGTTGTATAGGCAGCACACAGTGTTCTGTGGCTAAGTGTTGTAACAGGAACTTCATGCAGGAACCAAGATCTTACCTATAGCAAAGAGAAACATGAAGCAAAGGATTTCGGACATTGACAAAAGTTAGAAGTCACTACAAGGATGGGTGGTGGTGGTGCATGACTTTAATCATAGCACTTGGGAGGCAGAGGCAGGAGGATCTCTGTGAGTGTGAAGCCAACCTGGTCTACAGAGCTAGTGCAAAAATAGACTTCAAAGTTACGTAGAGAAGCCTTCTCTCGAATTAAAAATAGATAGATGGATAGATAGATAGATAGATAGATAGATAGATAGATAGACAGATAGGTAGATATAAGAAAGTCATTGCGAGGGAGAACAAGCAATATTCTAGGGATGCCACTAGATTGTCTGGACTCCACTAGTTTGGGAAAACAATTATCTCTGCAGAAGGGTGCATACCTCTATAGTCTTTGTAGGAGGATATGGACAGTCTGGGCATGTGTGCAAGAACGTTGAGTGCAGAGGGAGCCTAGCTGTTCACAAAAGCATAGTAGAAGTTGCTGGGCCTAAGCTTGTCTGCACACATTCAAACCTGTAGATGCCTAAAGCTCGCAAATGGAAGGCAAATGTGGTTCTAGTAGGTCAGGCTGCATGTGGAAAAACAAGTATTCATGTTTGTGTTGGTTATTACTCACTAGGCTAAACCCTGGAGGCCAAGCATGTGGGATGTCTAGGGACAAAGATAGGTGGCTTAATCATTTAAATGTCACTTGTGATTGAATGAAGGTAGAATGGTTCAAGTTGAGAGTATGGAAGTTGGATATAGCACAAAGGAATAGGCTAGGACAAGGTCAGTTGGAGGAACCAGAGTCTGCAGAAGCCTAGAGCCATCAAGTACAAGGAACTCATAGCCACACTAGTCATGGTCACTGGATGTTCGACCATTCTAGTTACGCCAGAAAATAAAATGTCAGATAGGGATGTAAACACCAGGCTCACCCAGGAGGAGACCACAGGAAGTCTGTGTATTTATTGGTGTATTTTATGTGTCACAAGGCTTTCTGAAAGTAGATGTGGGTAGACAGGGCTAGGGTACATCCCTATGGGAGCATAGATGTAGGCTACAGCCAAGGACAAAATGCTTGGCATAGGCTAGGGCCAAGGAATGGGGACCTTGTTGAATTCTAGGGGTCATTACAGCAAGGCTAGGAGTCCAGACATCTGTGCCAAACTGCATGCAGCATGGGATTTATGTTTTGCATGACATGAAAACAGAAATATTGGGTTGTGTTTGGAGTTTCAGTAACTAGACTCTGGGGAGTGGATAGGAAGTTTGTGTATAGAGTGCCATGGTATAGTGAACATCTAGTCCTGTGGCCATAGATAGGACAACTATTGTAGAAAAACTAAATGTTAACTATAGCACATGAATAGATGGAGGGGTTGTGCTGGGGTGTGAGATTTTACACCCTACTGAATCCTAGAGGCACCTGTTATGTGTTATAGGTTGTCTATGTAGGCTAAAGTACTGTGATCAATTCAGCAAGTTGTAGAAAATCATGTATGATGGGTACATTTGGTGTTACTCTACAGGCTTGACTCTGGGGAGTACATGGGTATTCTGGGTAATCTGGGTATTAAGTTGTGTTGTATAGGTAGCCTAGAGTGTCCTGTGTGTAAGGGTTGTTTCAGGAGATTCATGCAGGACACTATATGTTGCATTCAGCCTAAGAGACCATGGTGGGACTAAGATGGAACAAAGGATTTGGAACCCTACCAAAAGCTAGAAGTCACTACTATTGAAATCTAGGGATGACGCTGGATGTTCCATCCAGTCTGGACTCCACTGGATTAGAAAAACAATGATAGGATGCAGAGCAGTGCTCTGAAATCTAGACGATGGAGGAGTATTCTGATAGTCTGGGGATAGAATGGTCATGTAGGGCAGCCACAACTCCTCTGGTTCTATGAGAGACTGATAGTCTTTGTGGGAATCTAGATGCTGTCAACAGCACAGAAAAAGTTGATGGGTCTAAGAATGCCGGAGATTGCTATAGAGGAAGCTGGAGAAGACCAGGACACTGGTTGTTGCAACTTGGGTAGATCAAGCCCTCTATGTACAAAGTACTGAGTGGGTAACTAAACTAAACAAGTTAAAACCTGGGAAGACATAGAAAATCTGAATAAGGAATAACGCTCTATACTGTACTTAAAGTGTCCCGTGCATATATTGGTGCAGGGTAAGTGCTAGCAAAGCCTAGATGTTCACGACAGAAAAGGAGGATTCCTGAGAATAGTCTGAGCTGAGTTATTTGGGACCATTCTCCCTAGAAGACCCTTGACTCAAGAGGCAAACAGCCAGATTATGCAGGGGTGCTAGATGTTAAACCCAAGCTAGATGCAGATGGATATGGAGAACAAGTATTGGTTGGTGGCTTATATAAGAAGCCAGTTCCTGGAGGAGAACATTAGGAATGTGGTAGAGTAGGGTGCTGCAGGTAACACAGAGGGTACTGTGGGTGGGTGAAGGTAGCAACTTGTCTGCTGCATGTATGTCGGCAATCGCACACGTGGAAGGCCAAGACATGGGATTTCCGAAATTATAGAAGCCTAGATATTGCTACTTAGGTGATCAAACTAAATTTGTATAATGACTTTGGGAAAGAGGCTAGATCCAGGTAGAGATAGAATATGAAATATCTGGTTGTGAGGGAGTGAGTACTTACCAGGCCATACCATGGTGGAGGACTCAGGAATACAGAATTTGGTTTCGGGTAAGATAGCAAAATGAGTACTATATGTAGATTCAAGCAGTGCAGGTCCTTGTAGGACAATGTATGTTGGTTGGAGGACAGGAGTAGATGCTGGGATTCGGCCCTCGCATTTGGAACTCTGTTGAATCCTGTGAGCATTACTACAACATGCAAGAATATCAGTGGCAAAAACTAGACTTGGACACTTGTAGTGACTTATGATCTGTTTGTTGGCATATGGGGAAACGCTATCTGGTAAGGGAAATATTCTGGGCTTGGTCTTTGGGGAAGATATGGAAAGTCTGGATTGGAAATGGAGTTGTGAAAGCAGGGCAACTATTTCATGCATGGGTGTAGGTGTGTTAAATTCAGGGGAGCCTAACTGTTGACTATACCAAAGAAGGAGTTGCTGGACCTAGTCTTGGCTGAAGGCTTTGAAAACCTTCACAGGCCTAAAATTTGCAAATGCAAGGCACATGAGGCAGCTGTAAGTCAGACAGCAAGTGGAAAATCAAATATTCATTTGTGTGTAGTGGGTTACTCAATTGGCTAAAGTTGGGTCCTGGTGGTTGTGGGATGTCTGGTTATATAATGAAGTGGTTTAGGCATCGGAATCATCCTGCAGATGGATTCAGGTAGGATGGTTACTGTTGGGAATGTAGATGCTGGATACAGCACAAAAGAATGTGCTAGGACAAGGCCAGTTGGAGGGAAAGTGCCAGCAGAAGCTTAGAACTATCTATCAAAGCACGGTATGACTAAGATGGAGCCTAGGGTTTGGAACTCAGCAAACAGCTAAAAGTCACTGTAAGTGTGAGAAAACAGCTCTTTTAGAGTTCTCACTGGATGTTTCATCAGGTCTGGACTCTACTGGAGTAGGAAAAGAATTATCTGCTCGAAAGGTGCACTTACTTCTCTTGGCATTGTAGAAGGATTTGGACAGTCTTGGCATGCTGTGATATTATGTAGTCAGCCAGAGATCCTGTGGTTTGATGAGGTTGGGGTTGTCTCAGTGGGAATGTATATGTTGTCTACAGCACAGGAGGATTTGATGGGACTAGGAATCCTATATGCTATGAATATGTTTTATTACCATTGGTTATTCAAGAAGATGCTTTGGGCAATCGATTAGTAGAATATAGCCAGGCAAGAAATCTGAACAGAGATATAGAGAGAAAGTAGGCAGAGTCAGGGAGATGCCATGTAGCTGCTGAAGGAGAAAACCAGCAGCTACCAGTGAGAGCCTTACTGGTATGGATCATAATGATACATAGATATACAAAAGGGGATCCCACATCAATATGAGCTATGTTTGGAGGGATGTGGAAAAACAGTATTTGGAACAGGAAATATTCACTAGGTTCGAACTTTAGGAGGACACGATAACTTTTCATAAGGAGTGGGGTTATTCCATTAGCCAGTACAGGTATGATAAGTGTTGGGGAACTCTCAGTGTTGGCTACAGAATAGTAGTAGCTGGTGGGATCATGCTGTGTTTTGAGATTTGTGTCCCTAAAACATGCCACAAATCACTACTGCAGAGTGCAAGGGTCCATTCTTTGATGGGACAGGGACTATTCAATCTAGGATAAATTCCACTGAATATGGAAAACCAATTACAGAGTATGGATATCTTCACCTGGATAAATCCTGGAGGGGGACATAGGAAGTCTGGGTATGGTGTGAAGAGGTATGGGCAACTCTAAGACCCCTGTTGGTTTATCTAAATAGGATTATATCTGGCTGTAGCCCAGATGTTCTCTATAATATAGGAAAAATATTCTAAATAGGCTGCAACATGTTGAAGCCTAAAATTCACTACTATAAGGCAAGGAGTCCAGACCAAGATTGAACATTTCTTATGGTTTCCAGGTTATACATAACAGAATGTTAAAAATCAAGTGTCTAATACTGTGTGATATTCTCAATAGGCTAGACACCAGAAGATAGGAGAACCCTGGTTATGGACTGGGCTTATGTTGGTTGTAGAAAGCCTCCTTAGGTGAGTGAGTATATTAAAGGAGGCTGTATGCTCACCACAGTAAAAGAGATATTGAGGCTAGGCTGGGTCACCTGACTTGGGATAAGGTGGAAGCCTGGAGGCCATGATTTGTTGCTACACAGCCAGACAAGATATGGACACTGGTTTGCGTATATTCATTAGGTACAGAGGAATGTGGAGATGCAAGTATTCGTGTGTGTGTGTGTGTGTGTGTGTGTGTGTATGTGTGAGTGAGTGTGTGTGTGTACGGTCAACAGGCTAAGCCATGGAGTAGGAATGTTATTTGGGAATGATTTTAGGGAAGACATTCAAGATACTAGCCAAAGATTGAGGCAGACATTTTGGACTAAACCATTGACAGGGATAGTATTGTTGAAGAATTTGGAGAAGCAAATGATCTGTCATGTGTTCTACCACAACAAAGGTAGATATGTAAAAAAGGTTGAGGTGGAAAATTTGCCTTGGAGTTATTCAACAAAGTCTCCATCTAAACCCAAACTCTCTTTGCCTTCTCAATATCTTCCCCCTATCATCAAAGTGTCAGGAGTGGTACAGTCCACTATTTGTTCCTTCCTTCCCCAGGCATTCTTGTGGGTCAGAACCAGGCTTTGTGATGTCAGAGCACAAGCTCACCTACTACTTGTCGAGACCTTGATGATGACTCAGTTCTGAGGGTGTGGCCTTCCCTACTCTGCCAGTTGTTCACAGCCCCTCGAGGGAGAAACAACACGCGCTCACGCGACTTGGTGATGGAGAGTCTAGCAAAGGAACCTAAGGAATCACTGTCTGACATGGACCTCCCAACATCCAGTAGTGATGTTCCAATGGCAGCGAATGGGCCAGTCCTTATGGTGAAGACAAAGGCAGCTCTAAAGCAGTATCCACCTTACATGTCGTGCGGAAAGGTGAGTTGACGAACCCTACTGGAGCTCCCTCCTCTACTCATTTACTCTTACCTAAAGTCACTACCTCTCTCCTTCCTGGCATAAATCCCTTATCAATTCTCACCTCTTCCGACAAAGTGTCCTTCACTTGCCTCTCCTGACTTCTCCCTCTATTAACTAATTCTTGTGTTCACCTCTTGCCATTCCAGGCACACAAGAAAAGCAAACACCGGAAGCACTCCTCAAAGAAGAGGAACAAGAGAAAGAGGGAGGCCGAAGAGGCAGCTGCCCTCAAACGGAAGAAAATCAAAGTGAAAGCTGTTACTGCAATGCCTGAACCTAAGGAGGAGGAGCCTGAAAAGGAAGCCGAGGTGCACACTACTGGAGAAGCAAGCGTGGTCGCAGCAGCCGATGAGGGGGAGAGCCAATAAGATGGCTATCATGAAGACGGGGAATGCCCAAATATGACAAAGAAAATTGCATTGGTATAAATTTCTTAAATTGAAAATAAATTCAATTTAGTTGAAAAGCTATGTGTCTTTTACAGTGACTAAAGGCGAAACCAGGAAAGGGAAGGAAAAATGATGGTTATACGAGAAGAGAGGGAAGATGGGTGGGTGAATGGCAATGGAGAGATTTGTTCTTCACTAGGTTTGGGACAGTCATAGTGGGTTCATGGAAAGAGGTGGAGTTTGGGTTGGTAGAAGACAAGGGAGGGATTTGGGTCTACAAAGGTTTGGGCATTAATTGTGGGTGCATAAAAGAGGCGAGTTTGTGTGGGAAGAAGACAAGGGAGGGATTAGGGTCTCCAAAATTTTGTGGCTTTAACGGTGAGAGCATGGAAAGAGAGGGAGTTTTGGTGGGTAGGAGACAAGGGAGGGATTTGTGTCTCCAAAGGTTTGGGCATCAATGGTGGGTGCATGGAAGACGGGGAGTTTGGGTGGGAAGAAGACAAGGGAGGGATTTGGGTCTCCAAAATTTTGGAGCAGTAATGGTGAGGGCATGAAAAGAAAGGGAGTTTGGGTGGGAAGATGACAAGGGAGGGATTTGGGTCTCCAAAGAATTGGTCATCAGTAGTGGGTGCATGGAAGAGGGGGAGTTAGGGTGGATAGAAGACAAGGAAGGGATTTGTGTCTTCAAAGGATTTGGGCAGTAATGGTGAGTGCATGAAAAGAAAGGGAACTTGGGTTGGTAGAAGACAAGGGAGGGATTTGTGTCTCCAAAAGTTTGGGCATCACTTGTGGGTGCATGGAAGAAAGGGAGTTTGGGTGTGTAGGAGACAAGGGAGGGATTTGTGTTTTTAAAGGTTTGGGCATCAATGATGGGTGCATGGAAGAGGGGGAGTTTGGGTGGGAAGAAGACAAGGGAGGGATTTTTGTCTCCAAACGTTTGGGCATCATTGGTGGCTGCCTGGATGAGGGGGATTTTGGGGCAGTAATGGTGAGTGCATGAAAAGAAAGGGAGCATGGGTGGGTAGAAGACAAGGGAGGGATTTGGGTCTCCAAAGGTTTGGGCATCAATGGTGGGTGCATGAAAGTGGGGATGTTTGGGTTGGAAGAAGACAAGGGTGGGATTTGGGTCTCCAAAGGTTTGGGCAACAATGGTGGGTGCATGGAAGAGGGGGAGTTCGGGTGGGAAGTAGACAAGGTTGGGATTTGGATCTCCAAAGGGTTGGGAAACAATGGTGGGTGCATGGAAGTGGGGGAGTTTGGGTGGGAAGAAGACAAGGGAGGGATTTGGGTTTCCATATATTTGGAGCAGTAATGGTGAGTGCATGGAAAGAGAGTGAGTTTGTGTGGGTAGAAGACAAGGGAGGGATTTGGGTCTCCAAAGGTTTGGGCATCAATTGTGGGTGCATGGAAGAGAGGGAGTTTGGGTGGGTAGGAAAAAAGGAGGGATTTGTGTCTCCAAAAGTTTGGGCATCAATGGTGGGTGCCTTGAAGAGGGGGATTTTGTGTGGGTAGAAGACAAGGGAGGGGTTTGTGTCTCCAAAATTTTGGGGTAGTAATGGTGAGAGCTTGGAAAGAGTTGGAATATGGGTGGGTAATGCCAGGGAAGGGAGGTGGATCTCATATACTTTGGAGAGTGTAATGATGGGTAAATGATAAGAGACATTTGGGTGGGTACATGACAAGGGAAGGATTTGATTCTCAAATACTCAGGTGGCAGAAATCATGAGTATCTGTTAAGAGAGGAGTTTGGGTTATTATATGAAGGGTGGGATTAGGGTCTCAGAAAGATGGGGTCAGAAATGGTGGATATATAGCAACAGAGGGAGTATGCTGGGTAAATGACAAGGGAGGGATTTGGGTCTTATACACTTTAGGGGCAGCAATGGTGAGTATGTAGCAAAAGAAATACTTTGGATGGGCATACGACAATGGAGAGATTAGGGTCTCACAATGCTGGTGGCAAAATGATGGGTATATGCCCAGAGAGGAGTTTGGGTAGCTGTATGACCAGGGGGTGTTTGGGTCTCTTAAGGTTTGGGGCAGAAATAATTGGTATATTTCATGAAACAGAGTTTGGGTGGGTATATGTCAAGAGAGGGGGTTTTGTTGGGCTTATAAACATGGATATATTTGGGTCTGACATGTTTGGGGGAAGAAATGGTGGTTACATCACAAGACAGGAAATTGTGTGGTTACATGAAAATAGAAGAATTTTCAGTGGGCATATGGCAAGAGAAGGATTTGGGTCACAGCAGGATGGGGGCAGACATGGTGGATATATGGCTAGCGAGGGAGTTTGGGTGAGTACATGACATGGGGCAGATTGGGCCATCACAACGTTTGGGGGAAGAAATGGTGGAAACATTATAAGAGAGAGTATTAGGTTTGGTGTATGGCTAAGGAGGAATGAGTGTCTTGGAAGGATGGGTCCAGAAATAGTGGGTACATGGCAAGAGAGGGAGTTCACTTGGTTGAATGAAAGGGAGAGATTTGTGTCTGATAAGGTTTTAGGGAAGAAATATTGGCTATATGGCAAGAGAGGTAGTGTGGATAGGCAGATGACAAAGGAGGGATGTGGTCTCATAAGGATGAAGGCGGCAACAGTGGGGAGAGAGAGAGAGAGAGAGAGAGAGAGATTGGGTTGGTATATGATATGGGAGAGATTATGGTTTTTCAAAGTTTGATGGCAGATAAACAATTTTCATGAATTTACGATAAAGATGGATTTGATTGCGTGTATTGTATGAACCACACCTTGAACTCAAATTTCAAGTTGAGGCCTAGAAAATTGATTTAGGTGGGTATATGACACAGAAGACTCTTTGGTGTTGAAGATGGAAAATCTGACATTTTGTATACTATAGGGATAGAGGCCAGAAAAGGAATATGGTTTGATATATAAAAAGAAGAAAATTTGGGTTAGCATATGACAAAGAAGGGACTTTGGTTCCCACAGATTTGAGGGTCATACCACACATGCACTGTAAGACTCATAGAGGTAATTATGGAGCATTGAATCCAAATTGCTACATTTATCTAATCTCATAGATACGGATGAAGTAGACTGTGCTCCACCATCCATGTATTTTGCAAGATCCGGGCAAAACTTCACAGTATGAATGTCTCAACCTATCTGAGGTGAAGTGTGTGAGTGACAGTTATCCCCACAAATAGCTGTTATTTTCCTGTTTGGCAACTTTTTTTGAATGTTGGTTTTATACCTCACCATCCAATGTAAGTAAGGAAATCTCCCCAGGAGCAATAATCACCCAGCAAACTCAAATCTACTGATCACATCTCAGTGAAAGGAATGGTAATTTGAAGTGACAGGTTTACCCTTGGTTATGCTTTATAAAAAATTTGTGTTTTAATAGGGCTTTTAGAATGGGCTGCTTACATAACAGGCCTAGCAGAAATGAGGATATACTAATGAGACAATTGTGTAGCTTGATCTATCAGAACAGTCAAATCATTTACTTCAACGTAATGAGTATTTCTACAGAAATCTCATGCCATGTAAAGCAATGTTCTCTACCCAAAGGAAAACCTTGTCTACTTAAAGAGATTTCACACAATTCCTACTATCAAACCACCTTGCCAGATAAGACTAACAATTAGACAATGATGGGTGAGCTAAGGGAGGGTAGATGCCACCTCCTGACCACAACTGCTTATATGTCAATACCCTGTCCCTCTAGCTAAACTCTAATCTCAGTTCAGGACTTCAAGATGCAAGAGACTTGAAAGGGTCTCTGGATCTCTTTATCACTAGTTAATTGGATGCTTGCCTATAATTTTAGGAAATTAATTCATGATCATCATGTCAGGATTCAGGCAAACACGGCACTGGGCCTGTTGTTGAGTCCATACCAACTGATTCATCAGTAGTAGGTAGAGAGAGAGAGAGACGAGGCCTGATGTGGGAATGTAAACCTCAAAACCCACCCTCAGTGACATATATTATCCACAAAGGCTATATGCATTCCATCATGGTCACACCTCCTAATTTCCCAAACAGTTGCACTTCTTGGTAACTAAGTAAGTATTCAAGTACATGAGAGCCTGTTTTTCATTCCCTTTCATTAACTGTCACATTTCTCTAGAAGCCACCAACTGTCAGTAGGTTGTCAGTTAGAGGTACAGACTTCTGAGCCATCCCCCATAGTCAAAGATGCACTGTAGGAGGGCTCCAGAGTCTAACTGGCAAACTCCTGACAGTTGGTGGCTTCTAGAGAAGTGTGAGAGTTAATGTGGATGGAAACCATACTGGCATATATTTGAGTGCTTAGTCACCAAGCATACTGGAATATGACCTGGCCTCATCTTACACAGGCCTTTGCATGCAATCACGATGGCTCTGTATTTGTGAGAGCAATGACTCTGTCATGTCTTGAGATCACAATTTCACTCTTGGCATCTGCAGCCTCAGACTCATAAAATCTTTTTAAATGCTCCCTGCAATGGTACCTGAGTCTTGAAGAGAGGGCTACAAATATCCCATTGCACATACTCTCATTTTTTTTCCAGGATGACCAGTTGTGAATGTCTTTTTTAAACATAATCTACTGCACCAAGGTCTCTGAGGAGGTCTGAGAACTGCACTAATCTGTAGTTATCGAGGTATGAATGTAGAGTGAAGCTTGATACTTCATTCATTTAACAAAATAATAGTATGAGGTTCAATACTGGGGCCTTGGATCTCCATAACCATATGTTCTCGACAAAGCTTACAGCAGCAGGCATGTGTTGCTTTCTATAGCGTAGACCTTAAATTCACTCTTAAGGAGCTGATTATTCCCAGAAAGTTTGTACCACTATTGCATTCATGGACATATCTTTCTAGGTTGTTCATTAATATAGTATGCAATATTCTTAGTTTGGTACGACGACTGATGATCCTCCCAGGAGCACACCATGTAGGCTAGAGCAAAGGATGAAATACTGGGACTAAACTGGGAACTAGGATTTAGGACTTTGTTGAAGTTAGAGATCATTACTGCAAGGCAAAGATTTCAGGCTACTATGGTGGCACTGCCTAAGGCTCATGATTTACACGCTACAGGATATGAAAACAGAAATATTGGGATGTATGTGGAATATCCAATAGACTAGGCCCTGGAAGAGAACACAGAAAGTTTGTGTATAGAGAGGGGTAGTATAGTCAACATCTAGTCCTGTGCCTGTGGATAGGGCAAGTACTAGTGGCACTCTAATTGTTCCTTATAGCACTGAAATTGGGGGTGTATGAGATTTGGGACCATGATGAAGCCTGAAGGCCTCTGCTCTGAAGTATAAGTTGTTTGTCTAGGCTGGGGTACTGGTATAGATTCAGCAGGATGTGCAAAAACATTTATGATGAGTATGTTAGGGATAATTAACAGGCCTGACTCTGGAGAGGTCATGGGGAATCTGAGTACAGAGTTGGGTTGTATAGGCAGCACACAGTGTTCTGTGGCTAAGTGTTGTAACAGGAACTTCATGCAGGAACCAAGATCTTACCTATAGCAAAGAAGAACATGAAGCAAAGGATTTTGTACATTGACAAAAGTTAGAAGTCACTACAAGGATGGGTGGTGGTGGTGCATGTCTTTAATCATAGCACTTGGGAGGCAGAGGCAGGAGGATCTCTGTGAGTGTGAAGCCAACCTGGTCTACAGAGCTAGTGCAAAAATAGACTTCAAAGTTACGTAGAGAAGCCTTCTCTTGAATTAAAAATAGATAGATAGATAGACAGATAGGTAGATATAAGTAAGTCATTGTGAGGGAGAACAAGCACTATTCTAGGGATGCCACTAGATTGTCTGGACTATACTAGTTTGGGAAAACAATTATCTCTGCAGAAGGGTGCATACCTCTATAGTCTTTGTAGGAGGATATGGACAGTCTGGGCATGTGTGCAAGAACGTTTATTGCAGAGGGAGCCTAGCTGTTCACTAAAGCATAGTAGAAGTTGCTGGGCCTAAGCTTGTCTGCAAACATTCAAACCTGTAGATGCCTAAAGCTCGCAAATGGAAGGCAAATGTGGTTCTAGTAGGTCAGGCTGCATGTGGAAAAACAAGTATTCATGTTTGTGTTGGTTATTACTCACTAGGCTAAACCCTGGAGGCCGAGCATGTGGGATGTCTAGGGACGAAGATAGGTGGCTTAATCATTTAAATGTCACTTGTGATTGAATGAAGGTAGAATGGTTCAAGTTGAGAGTATGGAAGTTGGATATAGCACAAAGGAATAGGCTAGGACAAGGTCAGTTGGAGGAACCAGAGTCTGCAGAAGCCTAGAGCCATCAAGTACAAGGAACTCATAGCCACACTAGTCATGGTCACTGGATGTTCGACCATTCTAGTTACGCCAGAAAATAAAATGTCAGATAGGGATGTAAACACCAGGCTCACCCAGGAGGAGACCACAGGAAGTCTGTGTATTTATTGGTGTATTTTATGTGTCACAAGGCTTTCTGAAAGTAGATGTGGGTAGACAGGGCTAGGGTACATCCCTATGGGAGCATAGATGTAGGCTACAGCCAAGGACAAAATGCTTGGCATAGGCTATGGCCAAGGAATGGGGACCTTGTTGAATTCTAGGGGTCATTAAAGCAAGGCTAGGAGTCCAGACATCTGTGCCAAACTGCATGCAGCATGGGATTTATGTTTTGCATGACATGAAAACAGAAATATTGGGTTGTGTTTGGAGTTTCAGTAACTAGACTCTGGGGAGTGGATGGGAAGTTTGTGTATAGAGTGCCATGGTATAGTGAACATCTAGTCCTGTGGCCATAGATAGGACAACTATTGTAGAAAAACTAAATGTTAAATATAGCACATGAATAGATGGAGGGGCTGTGCTGGGGTGTGAGATTTTACACCCTACTGAATCCTAGAGGAACCTGTTATGTGTTATAGGTTGTCTATGTAGGCTAAAGTACTGTGATCAATTCAGCAAGTTGTAGAAAATCATGTATGATGAGTACATTTGGTGTTACTCTACAGGCTTGAATCTGGGGAGTACATGGGTATTCTGGGTAATCTGGGTATTAAGTTGTGTTGTATAGGTAGCCTAGAGTGTCCTGTGTGTAAGTGTTGTTACAGGAGATTCATGCAGGACACTATATGTTGCATTCAGCCTAAGAGACCATGGTGGGACTAAGATGGAACAAAGGATTTGGAACCCTACCAACAGCCTGAAGTCACTACTATTGAAATCTAGGGATGACACTGGATGTTCCATCCAGTCTGGACTCCACTGGATTAGAAAAACAATGATAGGATGCAGAGCAGTGTTCTGAAATCTAGACGATGGAGGAGTATTCTGATAGTCTGGGGATAGAATGGTCATGTAGGGCAGCCACAACTCCTCTGGTTCTATGAGAGACTGATAGTCTTTGTGGGAATCTAGATGGTGTCAACCGCACAGAAAAAGGTGATGGGTCTAAGAATGCCGGAGATTGCTATGGAGGCAGCTGGAGAAGACAAGGACACTGGTTGTTGCAACTTGGGTAGATCAAGCCCTCTATGTACAAAGTACTGAGTGGGTAACTAAACTAAACAAGTTAAAACCTGGGAAGACATAGAAAATCTGAATAAGGAATAATGTTCTATATTGTACCTAAAGTGTCCCATGGATGTACTAGTGCAGGGTAAGTGCTAGCAAAGCCTAGATGTTCACGACAGAAAAGGAGGATTCCTGAGAATAGTCTGAGCTGAGTTATTTGGGACCATACTCCCGAGAAGACCCTTGAATCAAGAGGCAAACAGCCAGATTATGCAGGGGTGCTGGCTGTTAAACTCAAGCTAGATACAGATGGATATGGAAAACAAGTATTGGTTGGTGGCATATATAAGAAGCCAGTTCCTGGAGGAGAATATTAGGAATGTGGTGGAGTAGGGTGCTGCAGGTAACACAGAGGGTACTGTGGGTGGGTGAAGGTAGCAACTTGTCTGCTGCATGTATGTCGGCAATCGCACACGTGGAAGGCCAAGATATGGGATTTCCGAAATTATAGAAGCCTATATATTGCTACTTAGGTGATCAAACTAAATTTGTACAATGACTTTGTGAAGGAGGCTAGATCCAGGTAGAGATAGAATATGAAATATCTGGTTGTGAGGGAGTGAGTACTTACCAGGCCATACCATGGTGGAGGACTCAGGAATACAGAATTTGGATTCGGGTAAGATAGTTAGCAAAATGAGTACTATATGTAGATTCAAGCAGCGCAGGTCCTTGTAGGACAATGTATGTTGGTTGGAGGACAGGAGTAGATGCTGGGATTCGGCCCTCACATTTGGAACTCTGTTGAATCCTGTGAGCATTACTACAACATGCAAGAATATCAGTGGCAAAAACTAGACTTGGACACTTGTAGTGACTTATGATCTGTTCGTTGGCATATGGGGAAACGCTATCTGGTAGGGGAAATATTCTGGGCTTGGTCTTTGGGGAAGATATGGAAAGTCTGGATTGGAAATGGAGTTGTGAAAGCAGGGCAACTATTTCATGCATGGGTGTAGGTGTGTTAAATTCAGGGGAGCCTAACTGTTGACTATACCAAAGAAGGAGTTGCTGGACCTAGTCTTGGCTGAAGGCTTTGAAAAACTTCACAGGCCTAAAATTTGCAAATGCAAGGCACATGAGGCAGCTGTAAGTCAGACAGCAAGTGGAAAATCAAATATTCATTTGTGTGTAGTGGGTTACTCAATGGGCTAAAGTTGGGTCCTGGTGGTTGTGGGATGTCTGGTTATATAATGAAGTGGTTTAGGCATCGGAATCATCCTGCCGATGGATTCAGGTAGGATGGTTACTGTTGGGAATGTAGATGCTGGATACAGCACAAAAGAATGTGCTAGGACAAGGCCAGTTGGAGGCAAAGTGCCAGCAGAAGCTTAGAACTATCTATCAAAGCACGGTAGGACTAAGATGGAGCCTAGGGTTTGGAACTCAGCAAACAGCTAAAAGTCACTATAAGTGTGAGAAAACAGCTCTTTTAGAGTTCTCACTGGATGTTTCATCAGGTCTGGACTCTACTGGAGTAGGAAAAGAATTATCTGCTCGAAAGGTGCACTTACTTCTCTTGGCATTGTAGAAGGATTTGGACAGTCTTGGCATGCTGTGATATTATGTAGTCAGCCAGAGATCCTGTGGTTTGATGAGGTTGGGGTTGTCTCAGTGGGAATGTATATGTTGTCTACAGCACAGGAGGATTTGATGGGACTAGGAATCCTATATGCTATGAATATGTTTTATTACCATTGGTTATTCAAGAAGATGCTTTGGGTAATCGATTAGTAGAATATAGCCAGGCAGGAAATCTGAACAGAGATATAGAGAGAAAGTAGGCAGAGTCAGGGAGATGCCATGTAGCTGCTGAAGGAGAAAACCAGCAGCTACCAGTGAGAGCCTTACTGGTATGGATCATAATGATACATAGATATACAAAAGGGAATCCCACATCAATATGAGCTATGTTTGGAGGGATGTGGAAAAACAGTATTTGGAACAGGAAATATTCACTAGGTTCGAACTTTAGGAGGACACGATAACTTTTCATAAGGAGTGGGGTTATTCCATTAGCCAGTACAGGTATGATAAGTGTTGGGGAACTCTCAGTGTTGGCTACAGAATAGTAGTAGCTGGTGGGATCATGCTGTGTTTTGAGATTTGTGTCCCTAAAACATGCCACAAATCACTACTGCAGAGTGCAAGGGTCCATTCTTTGATGGGACAGGGACTATTCAATCTAGGATAAATTCCACTGAATATGGAAAACCAATTACAGAGTATGGATATCTTCACCTGGATAAATCCTGGAGGGGGACATAGGAAGTCTGGGTATGGTGTGAAGAGGTATGGGCAACTCTAAGACCCCTGTTGGTTTATCTAAATAGGATTATATCTGGCTGTAGCCCAGATGTTCTCTATAATATAGGAAAAATGTTCTAAATAGGCTGCAACATGTTGAAGCCTAAAATTCACTACTATAAGGCAAGGAGTCCAGACCAAGATTGAACATTTCTTATGGTTTCCAGGTTATACATAACAGAATGTTAAAAATCAAGTGTCTAACACTGTGTGATATTCTCAATAGGCTAGACACCAGAAGATAGGAGAACCCTGGTTATGGACTGGGCTTATGTTGGTTGTAGAAAGCATCCTTAGGTGAGTGAGTATATTAAAGGAGGCTGTATGCTCACCACAGTAAAAGAGATATTGAGGCTAGGCTGGGTCACCTGACTTGGGATAAGGTGGAAGCCTGGAGGCCATGATTTGTTGCTACACAGCCAGACAAGATATGGAAAATGGTTTGCATATATTCATTAGGTACAGAGGAATGTGGAGATGCAAGTATTCGTGTGTGTGTGTGTGTGTGTGTGTGTGTATGTGTGTGTGAGTGTGTGTGTGTGTACGGTCAACAGGCTAAGCCATGGAGTAGGAATGTTATTTGGGAATGATTTTAGGGAAGACATTCAAGATACTAGCCAAAGATTGAGGCGGACATTTTGGACTAAACCATTGACAGGGATAGTATTGTTGAAGAATTTGGAGAAGCAAATGATCTGTCATGTGTTCTACCACAACAAAGGTAGATATGTAAAAAAGGTTGAGGTGGAAAATTTGCCTTAGAGTTATTAAACAAAGTCTCCATCTAAACCCAAACTCTCTTTGCCTTCTCAATATCTTCCCCCTATCATCAAAGTGTCAGGAGTGGTACAGTCCACTATTTGTTCCTTCCTTCCCCAGGCATTCTTGTGGGTCAGAACCAGGCTTTGTGATGTCAGAGCACAAGCTCACCTACTATTGGTCAAGACCTTGATGATGACTCAGGTCTGAGGGTGTGGCCTTCCCTACTCTGCCAGTTGTTCACAGCCCCTCGAGGGAGAAACAACACGCGCTCACGCGACTTGGTGATGGAGAGTCCAGCAAAGGAACCTAAGGAATCACTGCCCGACATGGACCTCCCAACATCCAGTAGTGATGTTCTGATGGCAGCAAACGGGCCAGTCCTTATGGTGAAGACAAAGGCAGCTCTAAAGCAGTATCCACCTTACATGTCGTGCAGAAAGGTGCGTTGACGAACCCTATTGGAGCTCCCTCCTCTACTCATTTACTCTTACCTAAAGTCACTACCTCTCTCCTTCCTGGCATAAATCCCTTATCAATTCTCACCTCTTCCGACAAAGTGTCCTTCACTTGCCTCTCCTGACTTCTCCCTCTATTAACTAATTCTTGTGTTCACCTCTTGCCATTCCAGGCACACAAGAAAAGCAAACACCGGAAGCACTCCTCAAAGAAGAGGAACAAGAGAAAGAGGGAGGCCGAAGAGGCAGCTGCCCTTGAACGGAAGATAATCAAAGTGAAAGCTGTTACTGCAATGCCTGAACCTAAGGAGGAGGAGCCTGAAAAGGAAGCCGAGGTGCACACTACTGGAGAACAAGCGTGGTCGCAGCAGCCGATGAGGGGGAGAGCCAATAAGATGGCTATCATGAAGACGGAGAATGCCCAAATATGACAAAGAAAATTGCATTGGTATAAATTTCTTAAATTGAAAATAAATTCAATTTAGTTGAAAAGCTATGTGTCTTTTACAGTGACTAAAGGCGAAACCAGGAAAGGGAAGGAAAAATGATGGTTATAGGAGAAGAGAGGGAAGATGGGTGGGTGAATGGCAATGGAGAGATTTGTTCTTCACTAGGTTTGGGACAGTCATAGTGGGTTCATGGAAAGAGGGGGAGTTTGGGTTGGTAGAAGACAAGGGAGGGATTTGGGTCTACAAAGGTTTGGGCATTAATTGTGGGTGCATAAAAGAGGCGAGTTTGTGTGGGAAGAAGACAAGGGAGGGATTAGGGTCTCCAAAATTTTGTGGCTTTAACGGTGAGAGCATGGAAAGAGAGGGAGTTTTGGTGGGTAGGAGACAAGGGAGGGATTTGTGTCTCCAAAGGTTTGGGCATCAATGGTGGGTGCATGGAAGACGGGGAGTTTGGGTGGGAAGAAGACAAGGGAGGGATTTGGGTCTCCAAAGTTTTGGGGCAGTAATGGTGAGGGCATGAAAAGAAAGGGAGTTTGGGTGGGAAAATGACAAGGGAGGGATTTGGGTCTCCAAAGAATTGGTCATCAATGGTGGGTGCATGGAAGAGGGGGAGTTAGGGTGGATAGAAGACAAGGAAGGGATTTGTGTCTCCAAAGGATTTGGGCAGTAATGGTGAGTGCATGAAAAGAAAGGGAACTTGGGTTGGTAGAAGACAAGGGAGGGATTTGTGTCTCCAAAGGTTTGGGCATCACTTGTGGGTGCATGGAAGAAAGGGAGTTTGGGTGTGTAGGAGACAAGGGAGGGATTTGTGTTTTTAAAGGTTTGGGCATCAATGATGGGTGCATGGAAGAGGGGGAGTTTGGGTGGGAAGAAGACAAGGGAGGGATTTTTGTCTCCAAACGGTTGGGCAACATTGGTGGGTGCCTGGATGAGGGGGATTTTGGGGCAGTAATGGTGAGTGCATGAAAAGAAAGGGAGCATGGGTGGGTAGAAGACAAGGGTGGGATTTGGGTCTCCAAAGGTTTGGGCAACAATGGTGGGTACATGGAAGAGGGGGAGTTCGGGTGGGAAGAAGACAAGGGAGGGATTTGGGTTTCCATATGTTTGGAGCAGTAATGGTGAGTGCATGGAAAGAGAGGGAGTTTGGGTGGGTAGAAGACAAGGGAGGGATTTCGGTCTCCAAAGGTTTGGGCATCAATTGTGGTTGCATGGAAGAGAGGGAGTTTTGGTGGGTAGGATAAAAGGGAGGGATTTGTGTCTCCAAAAGTTTGGGCATCAATGGTGGGTGCCTTGAAGAGGGGGATTTTGTGTTTGTAGAAGACAAGTGAGGGGTTTGTGTCTCCAAAATTTTGGGGCAGTAATGGTGAGAGCTTGGAAAGCGTGGGAATATGGGTGGGTAATGCCAGGGAAGGGAGTTGGATCTCATATACTTTGGAGAGTTTAATGATGGGTAAATGATAAGAGACATTTGGGTGGGTACATGACAAGGGAAGGATTTGATTCTCAAATACTCAGGTGGCAGAAATCATGAGTATCTGTTAAGAGAGGAGTTTGGGTTATTATATGAAGGGTGGGATTAGGGTCTCAGAAAGATAGGGTCAGAAATGGTGGATATATAGCAACAGAGGGAGTATGCTGGGTAAATGACAAGGGGGGGATTTGGGTCTTATACACTTTAGGGGCAGCAATGGTGAGTATGTAGCAAGAAAAATACTTTGGATGGGCATACGACAATGGAGAGATTAGGGTCTCACAATGCTGGTGGCAAAATGATGGTTATATGCCCAGAGAGGAGTTTGGGTAGCTGTATGACCAGGGGGTGTTTGGGTCTCTTAAGGTTTGGGGCAGAAATAATTGGTATATTTCATGAAACAGAGTGTGGGTGGGTATATGTCAAGAGAGGGGGTTTTGTTGGGCTTATAAACATGTATATATTTGGGTCTGACATGTTTGGGGGAAGAAATGGTGGTTACATCACAAGACAGGAAATTGTGTGGTTACATGAAAATAGAAGAATTTTCAGTGGGCATATGACAAGAGAAGGATTTGGGTCACAGCAGGATGGGGGCAGACATGGTGGATATATGGCTAGCGAGGGAGTTTGGGTGAGTACATGACATGGGGCAGATTGGGCCATCACAACGTTTGGGGGAAGAAATGGTGGAAAAATTATGAGAGAGTATTAGGTTTGGTGTATGGCTAAGGAGGAATGAGTGTCTTGGAAGGATGGGTCCAGAAATAGTGGGTACATGGCGAGAGAGGGAGTTCACTTGGTTGAATGAAAGGGAGAGATTTGTGTCTGATAAGGTTTTAGGGAAGAAATATTGGCTATATGGCAAGAGAGGTAGTGTGGATAGGCAGATGACAAAGGAGGGATGTGGTCTCATTAGGATGAGGGCAGCAACAGTGGGGAGAGAGAGAGATAGAGAGAGAGAGAGAGAGAGAGAGAGAGAGAGAGAGAGAGAGAGATTGGGTTGGTATATGATATGGGAGAGATTATGGTGTTTCAAAGTTTGATGGCAGATAAACAATTTTCATGAATTTATGATAAAGATGGATTTGATTGCGTGTATTGTATGAACCACACCTTGAACTCAAATTTCAAGTTGAGGCCTAGAAAATTGATTTAGGTGGGTATATGACACAGAAGACTCTTTGGTGTTGAAGATGGAAAATCTGACATTTTGTATACTATAGGGATAGAGGCCAGAAAAGGAATATGGTTTGATATATAAAAAGAAGAAAATTTGGGTTAGCATATGACAAAGAAGGGACTTTGGTTCCCACAGATTTGAGGGTCATACCACACATGCACTGTAAGACTCATAGAGGTAATTATGGAGCATTGAATCCAAATTGCTACATTTATCTAATCTCATAGATACGGATGAAGTAGACTGTGCTCCACCATCCATGTATTTTGCAAGATCCGGGCAAAACTTCACAGTATGAATGTCTCAACCTATCTGAGGTGAAGTGTGTGAGTGACAGTTATCCCCACAAATAGCTGTTATGTTTCCTGTTTGGCAACTGTTTTTGAATGTTGGTTTTATACCTCACCATCCAATGTAAGTAAGGAAATCTCCCCAGGAGCAATAATCACTCAGCAAACTCAAATCTACTGATCACATCTCAGTGAAAGGAATGGTAATTTGAAATGACAGGTTTACCCTTGGTTATCCTTTATAAAAAATTTGTGTTTTAATAGGGCTTTAAGAATGGGCTGCTTACATAACAGGCCTAGCAGAAATGAGGATATACTAATGAGACAATTGTGTAGCTTGATCTATCAGAACAGTCAAATCATTTACTTCAACGTAATGAGTATTTCTACAGAAATCTCATGCCAGGTAAAGCAATGTTCTCTACCCAAAGGAAAACCTTGTCTTCTTAAAGAGATTTCACACAATTCCTACTATCAAACCACCTTGCCAGATAAGACTAACAATTAGACAATGATGGGTGAGCTAAGGGAGGGTAGATGCCACCTCCTGACCACAACTGCTTATATGTCAATACCCTGTCCCTCTAGCTAAACTCTAATCTCAGTTCAGGACTTCAAGATGCAAGAGACTTGAAAGGGTCTCTGGATCTCTTTATCACTAGTTAATTGGATGCTTGCCTATAATTTTAGGAAATTAATTCATGATCATCATGTCAGGATTCAGGCAAACACGGCACTGGGCCTGTTGTTGAGTCCATACCAACTGATTCATCAGTAGTAGGTAGAGAGAGAGAGAGACGAGGCCTGATGTGGGAATGTAAACCTCAAAACCCACCCTCAGTGACATATATTATCCACAAAGGCTATATGCATTCCATCATGGTCACACCTCCTAATTTCCCAAACAGTTGCACTTCTTGGTAACAAAGTAAGTATTCAAGTACATGAGAGCCTGTTTTTCATTCCCTTTCATTAACTGTCACATTTCTCTAGAAGCCACCAACTGTCAGTAGGTTGTCAGTTAGAGGTACAGACTTCTGAGCCATCCCCCATAGTCAAAGATGCACTGTAGGAGGGCTCCAGAGTCTAACTGGCAAACTCCTGACAGTTGGTGGCTTCTAGAGAAGTGTGAGAGTTAATGTGGATGGAAACCATACTGGCATATATTTGAGTGCTTAGTCACCAAGCATACTGGAATATGACCTGGCCTCATCTTACACAGGCCTTTGCATGCAATCACGATGGCTCTGTATTTGTGAGAGCAATGACTCTGTCATGTCTTGAGATCACAATTTCACTCTTGGCATCTGCAGCCTCAGACTCATAAAATCTTTTTAAATGCTCCCTGCAATGGTACCTGAGTCTTGAAGAGAGGGCTACAAATATCCCATTGCACATACTCTCATTTTTTTTCCAGGATGACCAGTTGTGAATGTCTTTTTTAAACATAATCTACTGCACCAAGGTCTCTGAGGAGGTCTGAGAACTGCACTAATCTGTAGTTATCGAGATATGAATGTAGAGTGAAGCTTGATACTTCATTCATTTAACAAAATAATAGTATGAGGTTCAATACTGGGGCCTTGGATCTCCATAACCATATGTTCTCGACAAAGCTTACAGCAGCAGGCATGTGTTGCTTTCTATAGAGTAGACCTTAAATTCACTCTTAAGGAGCTGATTATTCCCAGAAAGTTTGTACCACTATTGCATTCATGGACATATCTTTCTAGGTTGTTCATTAATATAGTATGCGATATTCTTAGTTTGGTACGACGACTGATGATCCTCCCAGGAGCACACCATGTAGGCTAGAGCAAAGGATGAAATACTGGGACTAAACTGGGAACTAGGATTTAGGACTTTGTTGAAGTTAGAGATCATTACTGCAAGGCAAAGATTTCAGGCTACTATGGTGGCACTGCCTAAGGCTCATGATTTACACGCTACAGGATATGAAAACAGAAATATTGGGATGTATGTGGAATATCCAATAGACTAGGCCCTGGAAGAGAACACAGAAAGTTTGTGTATAGAGAGGGGTAGTATAGTCAACATCTAGTCCTGTGCCTGTGGATAGGGCAAGTACTAGTGGCACTCTAATTGTTCCTTATAGCACTGAAATTGGGGGTGTATGAGATTTGGGACCATGATGAAGCCTGAAGGCCTCTGCTCTGAAGTATAAGTTGTTTGTCTAGGCTGGGGTACTGGTATAGATTCAGCAGGATGTGCAAAAACATTTATGATGAGTATGTTAGGGATAATTAACAGGCCTGACTCTGGAGAGGTCATGGGGAATCTGAGTACAGAGTTGGGTTGTATAGGCAGCACACAGTGTTCTGTGGCTAAGTGTTGTAACAGGAACTTCATGCAGGAACCAAGATCTTACCTATAGCAAAGAAGAACATGAAGCAAAGGATTTCGGACATTGACAAAAGTTAGAAGTCACTACAAGGATGGGTGGTGGTGGTGCATGACTTTATTCATAGCACTTGGGAGGCAGAGGCAGGAGGATCTCTGTGAGTGTGAAGCCAACCTGGTCTACAGAGCTAGTGCAAAAATAGACTTCAAAGTTACGTAGAGAAGCCTTCTCTCGAATTAAAAATAGATAGATAGATAGACAGATAGGTAGATATAAGTAAGTCATTGCGAGGGAGAACAAGCACTATTCTAGGGATGCCACTAGATTGTCTGGACTCCACTAGTTTGGGAAAACAATTATCTCTGCAGAAGGGTGCATACCTCTATTGTCTTTGTAGGAGGATATGGACAGTCTGGGCATGTGTGCAAGAACGTTTAGTGCAGAGGGAGCCTAGCTGTTCACTAAAGCATAGTAGAAGTTGCTGGGCCTAAGCTTGTCTGCACACATTCAATCCTGTAGATGCCTAAAGCTCGCAAATGGAAGGCAAATGTGTTTCTAGTAGGTCAGGCTGCATGTGGAAAAACAAGTATTCATGTTTGTGTTGGTTATTACTCACTAGGCTAAACCCTGGAGGCCGAGCATGTGGGATGTCTAGGGACAAAGATAGGTGGCTTAATCATTTAAATGTCACTTGTGATTGAATGAAGGTAGAATGGTTCAAGTTGAGAGTATGGAAGTTGGATATAGCACAAAGGAATAGGCTAGGACAAGTTCAGTTGGAGGAACCAGAGTCTGCAGAAGCCTAGAGCCATCATTTACAAGGAACTCATAGCCACACTAGTCATGGTCACTGGATGTTCGACCATTCTAGTTACGCCAGAAAATAAAATGTCAGATAGGGATGTAAACACCAGGCTCACCCAGGAGGAGACCACAGGAAGTCTGTGTATTTATTGGTGTATTTTATGTGTCACAAGGCTTTCTGAAAGTAGATGTGGGTAGACAGGGCTAGGGTACATCCCTATGGGAGCATAGATGTAGGCTACAGCCAAGGACAAAATGCTTGGCATAGGCTATGGCCAAGGAATGGGGACCTTGTTGAATTCTAGGGGTCATTAAAGCAAGGCTAGGAGTCCAGACATCTGTGCCAAACTGCATGCAGCATGGGATTTATGTTTTGCATGACATGAAAACAGAAATATTGGGTTGTGTTTGGAGTTTCAGTAACTAGACTCTGGGGAGTGGATGGGAAGTTTGTGTATAGAGTGCCATGGTATAGTGAACATCTAGTCCTGTGGCCATAGATAGGACAACTATTGTAGAAAAACTAAATATTAACTATAGCACATGAATAGATGGAGGGGCTGTGCTGGGGTGTGAGATTTTACAACCTACTGAATCCTAGAGGCACCTGTTATGTGTTATAGGTTGTCTATGTAGGCTAAAGTACTGTGATCAATTCAGCAAGTTGTAGAAAATCATGTATGATGAGTACATTTGGTGTTAGTCTACAGGCTTGACTCTGGGGAGTACATGGGTATTCTGGGTAATCTGGGTATTAAGTTGTGTTGTATAGGTAGCCTAGAGTGTCCTGTGTGTAAGTGTTGTTTCAGGAGATTCATGCAGGACACTATATGTTGCATTCAGCCTAAGAGACCATGGTGGGACTAAGATGGAACAAAGGATTTGGAATCCTACCAACAGCTAGAAGTCACTACTATTGAAATCTAGGGATGACACTGGATGTTCCATGCAGTCTGGACTCCACTGGATTAGAAAAACAATGATAGGATGCAGAGCAGTGCTCTGAAATCTAGACGATGGAGGAGTATTCTGATAGTCTGGGGATAGAATGGTCATGTAGGGCAGCCACAACTCCTCTGGTTCTATGAGAGATTGATAGTCTTTGTGGGAATCTAGATGCTGTCAACAGCACAGAAAAAGTTGATGGGTCTAAGAATGCCGGAGATTGCTATGGAGGCAGCTGGAGAAGACAAGGACACTGGTTGTTGCAACTTGGGTAGATCAAGCCCTCTATATACAAAGTACTGAGTGGGTAACTAAACTAAACAAGTTAAAACCTGGGAAGACATAGAAAATCTGAATAAGGATAATGTTCTATATTGTACCTAAAGTGTCCCGTGGATGTACTAGTGCAGGGAAAGTGCTAGCAAAGCCTAGATGTTCACGACAGAAAAGGAGGATTCCTGAGAATAGTCTGAGCTGAGTTATTTGGGACCATACTCCCGAGAAGACCCTTGACTCAAGAGGCAAACAGCCAGATTATGCAGGGGTGCTGGCTGTTAAACTCAAGCTAGATTCAGATGGATATGGAAAACAAGTATTGGTTGGTGGCATATATAAGAAGCCAGTTCCTGGAGGAGAACATTAGGAATGTGGTGGAGTAGGGTGCTGCAGGTAACACAGAGGGTACTGTGGGTGGGTGAAGGTAGCAACTTGTCTGCTGCATGTATGTCGGCAATCGCACACGTGGAAGGCCAAGATATGGGATTTCCGAAATTATAGAAGCCTAGATATTGCTACTTAGGTGATCAAACTAAATTTGTATAATGACTTTGGGAAAGAGGCTAGATCCAGGTAGAGATAGAATATGAAATATCTGGTTGTGAGGGAGTGAGTACTTACCAGGCCATACCATGGTGGAGGACTCAGGAATACAGAATTTGGATTCGGGTAAGATAGTTAGCAAAATGAGTACTATATGTAGATTCAAGCAGCGCAGGTCCTTGTAGAACAATGTATGTTGGTTGGAGGACAGGAGTAGATGCTGGGATTCGGCCCTCGCGTTTGGAACTCTGTTGAATCCTATGAGCATTTCTACAACATGCAAGAATATCAGTGGCAAAAACTAGACTTGGACACTTGTAGTGACTTATGATCTGTTTGTTGGCATATGGGGAAACGCTATCTGGTAGGGGAAATATTCTGGGCTTGGTCTTTGGGGAAGATATGGAAAGTCTGGATTGGAAATGGAGTTGTGAAAGCAGGGCAACTATTTCATGCATGGGTGTAGGTGTGTTAAATTCAGGGGAGCCTAACTGTTGACTATACCAAAGAAGGAGTTGCTGGACCTAGTCTTGGCTGAAGGCTTTGAAAACCTTCACAGGCCTAAAATTTGCAAATGCAAGGCAGATGAGGCAGCTGTAAGTCAGACAGCAAGTGGAAAATCAAATATTCACTTGTGTGTAGTGGGTTACTCAATTGGCTAAAGTTGGGTCCTGGTGGTTGTGGGATGTCTGGTTATATAATGAAGTGGTTTAGGCATCGGAATCATCCTGCAGATGGATTCAGGTAGGATGGTTACTGTTGGGAATGTAGATGCTGGATACAGCACAAAAGAATGTGCTAGGACAAGGCCAGTTGGAGGGAAAGTGCCAGCAGAAGCTTAGAACTATCTATCAAAGCACGGTAGGACTAAGATGGAGCCTAGGGTTTGGAACTCAGCAAACAGCTAAAAGTCACTATAAGTGTGAGAAAACAGCTCTTTTAGAGTTCTCACTGTATGTTTCATCAGGTCTGGACTCTACTGGAGTAGGAAAAGAATTATCTGCTCGAAAGGTGCACTTACTTCTCTTGCCATTGTAGAAGGATTTGGACAGTCTTGGCATGCTGTGATATTATGTAGTCAGCCAGAGATCCTGTGGTTTGATGAGGTTGGGGTTGTCTCAGTGGGAATGTATATGTTGTCTACAGCACAGGAGGATTTGATGGGACTAGGAATCCTATATGCTATGAATATGTTTTATTACCATTGGTTATTCAAGAAGATGCTTTGGGCAATCGATTAGTAGAATATAGCCAGGCAGGAAATCTGAACAGAGATATAGAGAGAAAGTAGGCAGAGTCAGGGAGATGCCATGTAGCTGCTGAAGGAGAAATCCAGCAGCTACCAGTGAGAGCCTTACTGGTATGGATCATAATGATACATAGATATACAAAAGGGAATCCCACATCAATATGAGCTATGTTTGGAGGGATGTGGAAAAACAGTATTTGGAACAGGAAATATTCACTAGGTTCGAACCTTAGGAGGACACGATAACTTTTCATAAGGAGTTGGGTTATTCCATTAGCCAGTACAGGTATGATAAGTGTTGGGGAACTCTCAGTGTTGGCTACAGAATAGTAGTAGCTGGTGGGATCATGCTGTGTTTTGAGATTTGTGTCCCTAAAATGTTGTAGTACGGAGCGGCGGGCTGGGTCCCGCCACCCGGCTAGCTTTACCCGAAATAATTACAGGGAAACTGTATTCTTTTAAACACTGCCTGACCCATTAGTTTCAGTTTCTTATTGGCTAGCTTTTACATATTGATCTAACCCATTTCTATTAATCTGTGTAGCCCACGAGCTGGCTTACCAGGAATGATCTTAACCTGCGTCTGTCTGGAGTGGGAGAACCATGGCGACTCCCTGACTCAGCTTCTTTCTCCCAGCATTCCGTTCTGTTTACTCCGCCTACCTAAGGGCTGGCCTATCAAATGGGTCTAGGCAGTTTCTTTATTAATAAGAAATCACTCCCACATCATTTCCCCTTTTTCTGTTTAAACAAAAAAGAAAGCCTTTAACTTTAACATAGTAAAATTACATATAGCAAAACAGTTATCAAGCAAGAATTACAGTTACAATATTTATATCTATTTTATCTTTTATCATAACTAAGGAAAACAATAACTATCTATTCATTCTTCAACTCCATCAAAGACTCCAGAAGGATATAATACTACCTAAGTAAACAAGAAATAAGAAAACTCTAGAAATTACAGAGACATCTTGCTGCCTGGATAGTCACCCAAAGTTCTTTTGTATGGTTGGGGCATCCATCTTCAGCCTTCAGGCCCATAGTATCCAGCAGACATTTCCATGAAGCAGGAAATTTTAAAGACAGTTCAGTCACTATCTGCTGTGTCCTGCAGAATGTTTCGCAGACTCTTTCATGAGTCATGAACCCCAAAAGACCATCTCACCTTTAGGCAAGTTCAGCAGTCCTCTCTCTGCGGGTTCTTTGTGTCCATTTTATGCAACAGTCCAGGCAAGAGCAGTTTTTTGTCCAAATGGCTATCCAACTCCATAAGGATTCTCTTCGATGCCCATCTTCCTCTTTAAGTAGATTGGCGCTGTCAGGTGCAGACGTGACTCATTGTCATGAAAAACCCTAAGTTATTAAAATATTTTAAATGCCATATTCTGTAGCCTTTGAGAGATATGAAGAATGCCTATCTAACTGAAATATATCTCTATATATCTAGAAAATCTAAGTAACATGACTACAAGCTTGACTATTATTGATGATTAACCATTAACCTATATTTCTTAATTATACATTACATTTTTAAATGAACTACACAATCACAATACCTTAATCAAGATCAGAAATACATATACATATAACAAAATTGACTGTAAAATCCATACCATTGCAAATTATTCATACCTATATCATATCCCCCTTTAAATGTAAAAGAACATTTATAAACAATATTTTGGAAACATGGGCGCAGTTTTTTCTCTCCAAACTGCTTCCTGCTGAATGGGGGCATCGTTAATTAGGTCTTTCATGGTATAACCTGTGTGCTAGTTTCATCTCAGTTGGCAGTTGAGCGAAGCAATTTTCTGAAGATGTTCACAACAACCTTTTAGGAGGGCGTGGTCTATCATACCAAATTGGGATAGAAGAAATCCACAGGGTCTGGTCCTCTGTGAAAACAAAAGAAGACCCTCTCCAAAGCATCATATCCTTAGACCCAAATTTTGAAATCGTAATTAACTGCGCTGTTTTTATGGTAATTACGGTAGTTACTGCCTGAGACCAGCACAGTTCAGCAAGGAGCAGCCTCTCCTGCCTCAGATCCATTTGGTGCCCCTGAGCTGTGCACAGTTCCAGGCACACAGCAAGTCCTCATTGGAGCCGCACTCAGTAGTTTAATTTTGAGACTGAGCATGCAGCACAGAAACTCTTTTTATCCAAGTTACAACCAAATCTGACACGCAGAGCACTGCGCAGTCTGAAAACACGTCTCTTTCACCATGCTATTTTGCCTGCCTAAGCCTGATTCTGTCATCTGCCCAGGTGCAGGCAGGGAGCACTGAGAGCACTCTCCTTCCGATCCCAAGCGGGAACACAAACATCCAGTCCCATAAAATCCATTGAAATGTTTTAAAGCCAGAGTTTGCATTGGCGGCACAGTCCCAAGAAGCCGCACTTTAAAATGACGCAGCTTTTTTTTCTGTTGCTGTTGTCGAATCAGGAAATCTCTCTACAGCACGCCACCAACAAACAGTAAAAATCTGTGTTAAAGTCTCTCTCCCTTATTTTTAAGCCTTTTTAGGTTTTTAAGTGGATTTAGCCCCACGTTGGGCGCCACTCTGTTGTAGTACGGAGCGGCGGGCTGTGTCCCGCCACCCGGCTAGCTTTACCCGAAATAATTACACGGAAACTGTATTCTTTTAAACACTGCCTGACCCATTAGTTTCAGTTTCTTATTGGCTAGCTTTTACATATTGATCTAACCCATTTCTATTAATCTGTGTAGCCCACGAGCTGGCTTACCAGGAATGATCTTAACCTGCGTCTGTCTGGAGTGGGAGAACCATGGCGACTCCCTGACTCAGCTTCTTTCTCCCAGCATTCTGTTCTGTTTACTCCGCCTACCAAAGGGCTGGCCTATCAAATGGGTCTAGACAGTTTCTTTATTAATAAGAAATCACTCCCAAATCACTAAAACATGCCAAAAATCACTACTGCAGAGTGCAAGGGTCCATTCTTTGCTGGGACAGGGACTATTCAATCTAGGATAAATTCCACTGAATATGGAAAACCAATTACAGAGTATGGATATCTTCACCTGGATAAATCCTGGAGGGGGACATAGGAAGTCTGGGTATGGTGTGAAGAGGTATGGGCAACTCTAAGACCCCTGTTGGTTTATCTAAATAGGATTATATCTGGCTGTAGCCCAGATGTTCTCTATAATATAGGAAAAATGTTCTAAATAGGCTGCAACATGTTGAAGCCTAAAATTCACTACTATAAGGCAAGGAGTCCAGACCAAGATTGAACATTTCTTATGGTTTCCAGGTTATACATAACAGAATGTTAAAAATCAAGTGTCTAATACTGTGTGATATTCTCAATAGGCTAGACACCAGAAGATAGGAGAACCCTGGTTATGGACTGGGCTTATGTTGGTTGTAGAAAGCCTCCTTAGGTGAGTGAGTATATTAAAGGAGGCTGTATGCTCACCACAGTAAAAGAGATATTGAGGCTAGGCTGGGTCACCTGACTTGGGAAAGGTGGAAGCCTGGAGGCCATGATTTTTTGCTACACAGCCAGACAAGATATGGACACTGGTTTGCGTATATTCATTAGGTACAGAGGAATGTGGAGATGCAAGTATTCGTGTGTGTGTGTGTGTGTGTGTGTGTATGAGTGTGTGTGAGTGTGTGTGTGTACGGTCAACAGGCTAAGTCATGGAGTAGGAATGTTATTTGGGAATGATTTTAGGGAAGACATTCAAGATACTAGCCAAAGATTGAGGTGGACATTTTGGACTAAACCATTGACAGGGATAGTATTGTTGAAGAATTTGGAGAAGCAAATGATCTGTCATGTGTTCTACCACAACAAAGGTAGATATGTAAAAAAGGTTGAGGTGGAAAATTTGCCTTAGAATTATTAAACAAAGTCTCCATCTAAACCCAAACTCTCTTTGCCTTCTCAATATCTTCCCCCTATCATCAAAGTGTCAGGAGTGGTACAGTCCACTATTTGTTCCTTCCTTCCCCAGGCATTCTTGTGGGTCAGAACCAGGCTTTGTGATGTCAGAGCACAAGCTCACCTACTATTGGTCGAGACCTTGATGATGACTCAGGTCTGAGGGTGTGGCCTTCCCTACTCTGCCAGTTGTTCACAGCCCCTCGAGGGAGAAAAAACACGCGCTCACGCGACTTGGTGATGGAGACTCTAGCAAAGGAACCTAAGGAATCACTGTCCGACATGGACCTCCCAACATCCAGTAGTGATGTTCCGATGGCAGCAAACGGGCCAGTCCTTATGGTGAAGACAAAGGCAGCTCTAAAGCAGTATCCACCTTACATGTCTTGCGGAAAGGTGAGTTGACGAACCCTACTGGAGCTCCCTCCTCTACTCATTTACTCTTACCTAAAGTCACTACCTCTCTCCTTCCTGGCATAAATCCCTTATCAATTCTCACCTCTTCCGACAAAGTGTCCTTCACATGCCTCTCCTGACTTCTCCCTCTATTAACTAATTCTTGTGTTCACCTCTTGCCATTCCAGGCACACAAGAAAAGCAAACACCGGAAGCACTCCTCAAAGAAGAGGAACAAGAGAAAGAGGGAGGCCAAAGAGGCAGCTGCCCTCGAACGGTAGAAAATCAAAGTGAAAGCTGTTACTGCAATGCCTGAACCTAAGGAGGAGGAGCCTGAAAAGGAAGCCGAGGTGCACACTACTGGAGAAGCAAGCGTGGTCGCAGCAGCCGATGAGGGGGAGAGCCAATAAGATGGCTATCATGAAGACGGGGAATGCCCAAATATGACAAAGAAAATTGCATTGGTATAAATTTCTTAAATTGAAAATAAATTCAATTTAGTTGAAAAGCTATGTGTCTTTTACAGTGACTAAAGGCGAAACCAGGAAAGGGAAGGAAAAATGATGGTTATAGGAGAAGAGAGGGAAGATGGGTGGGTGAATGGCAATGGAGAGATTTGTTCTTCACTAGGTTTGGGACAGTCATAGTGGGTTCATGGAAAGAGGGGGAGTTTGGGTTGGTAGAAGACAAGGGAGGGATTTGGGTCTACAAAGGTTTGGGCATTAATTGTGGGTGCATAAAAGAGGCGAGTTTGTGTGGGAAGAAGACAAGGGAGGGATTAGGGTCTCCAAAATTTTGTGGCTTTAACGGTGAGAGCATGAAAAGAGAGGGAGTTTTGGTGGGTAGGAGACAAGGGAGGGATTTGTGTCTCCAAAGGTTTGGGCATCAATGGTGGGTGCATGGAAGACGGGGAGTTTGGGTGGGAAGAAGACAAGGGAGGGATTTGGGTCTCCAAAGTTTTGGGGCAGTAATGGTGAGGGCATGAAAAGAAAGGGAGTTTGGGTGGGAAGATGACAAGGGAGGGATTTGGGTCTCCAAAGAATTGGTCATCAATGGTGGGTGCATGGAAGAGGGGGAGTTAGGGTGGATAGAAGACAAGGAAGGGATTTGTGTCTCCAAAGGATTTGGGCAGAAATGGTGAGTGCATGAAAAGAAAGGGAACTTGGGTTGGTAGAAGACAAGGGAGGGATTTGTGTCTCCAAAGGTTTGGGCATCACTTGTGGGTGCATGGAAGAAAGGGAGTTTGGGTGTGTAGGAGACAAGGGAGGGATTTGTGTTTTTAAAGGTTTGGGCATCAATGATGGGTGCATGGAAGAGGGGGAGTTTGGGTGGGAAGAAGACAAGGGAGGCATTTTTGTCTCCAAACGTTTGGGCATCATTGGTGGGTGCCTGGATGAGGGGGATTTTGGGGCAGTAATGGTGAGTGCATGAAAAGTAAGGGAGCATGTGTGGGTAGAAGACAAGGGAGGGATTTGGGTCTCCAAAGGTTTGGGCATCAATGGTGGGTGCATGAAAGTGGGGATGTTTGGGTTGGAAGAAGACAAGGGTGGGATTTGGGTCTCCAAAGGTTTGGGCAACAATGGTGGGTACATGGAAGAGGGGGAGTTCGGGTGGGAAGAAGACAAGGGAGGGATTTGGGTTTCCATATGTTTGGAGCAGTAATGGTGAGTGCATGGAAAGAGAGGGAGTTTGGGTGGGTAGAAGACAAGGGAGGGATTTGGGTCTCCAAAGGTTTGGGCATCAATGGTGGGTGCATGGAAGAGAGGGAGTTTGTGTTTGTACATGACAAGGGAAGGATTTGATTCTCAAATACTCAGGTGGCAGAAATCATGAGTATCTGTTAAGAGAGGAGTTTGGGTTATTATATGAAGGGTGGGATTAGGGTCTCAGAAAGATGGGGTCAGAAATGGTGGATATATAGCAACAGAGGGAGTATGCTGGGTAAATGACAAGGGAGGGATTTGGGTCTTATACACTTTAGGGGCAGCAATGGTGAGTATGTAGCAAGAGAAATACTTTGGATGGGCATACAACAATGGAGAGATTAGGGTCTCCAAAGGTTTGGGCATCACTTGTGGGTGCATGGAAGAAAGGGAGTTTGGGTGTGTAGGAGACAAGGGAGGGATTTTTGTCTCCAAAAGTTTGGGCATCATTGGTGGGTGCCTGGACGAGGGGGATTTTTGGGCAGTAATGGTGAGTGCATGAAAAGTAAGGGCGCATGGGTGGGTAGAAGACAAGGGAGGGATTTCGGTCTCCGAAGGTTTGGGCAACAATGGTGGGTGCATGGAAGAGGGGAGTTCGGGTGGGAAGAAGACAAGGTTGGGATTTGGGTCTCCAAAGGTTTGGGCAACAATGTTGGGTGCATGGAAGAGGGGGAGTTTGGGTGGGAAGAAGACAAGGGAGGGATTTGGGTTTCCATATGTTTGGAGCAGTAATGGTGAGTGCATGGAAAGAGAGGGAGTTTGGGTGGGTAGAAGACACGGGAGGGATTTGGGTCTCCAAAGGTTTGGGCATCAATTGTGGGCTTATAAACATGGATATATTTGGGTCTGACATGTTTGGGGGAAGAAATGGTGGTTACATCACAAGACAGGAAATTGTGTGGTTACATGCAAATAGAAGAATTTTCAGTGGGCATATGGCAAGAGAAGGATTTGGGTCACAGAAGGATCGGGGCAGACATGGTGGATATATGGCTAGCGAGGGAGTTTGGGTGAGTACATGACATGGGGCAGATTGGGCCATCACAACGTTTGGGGGAAGAAATGGTGGAAACATTATAAGAGAGAGTATTAGGTTTGGTGTATGGCTAAGGAGGAATGAGTGTCTTGGAAGGATGGGTCCAGAAATAGTGGGTACATGGCGAGAGAGGGAGTTCACTTGGTTGAATGAAAGGGAGAGATTTGTGTCTGATAAGGTTTTAGGGAAGAAATATTGGCTATATGGCAAGAGAGGTAGTGTGGATAGGCAGATGACAAAGGAGGGATGTGGTCTCATAAGGATGAAGGCAGCAACAGTGGGGAGAGAGAGAGAGAGAGAGAGAGAGAGAGAGAGAGAGAGAGATTGGGTTGGTATATGATATGGGAGAGATTATGGTTTTTCAAAGTTTGATGGCAGATAAACAATTTTCATGAATTTACGATAAAGATGGATTTGATTGCGTGTATTGTGTGAACCACACCTTGAACTCAAATTTCAAGTTGAGGCCTAGAAAATTGATTTAGGTGGGTATATGACACAGAAGACTCTTTGGTGTTGAAGATGGAAAATCTGACATTTTGTATACTATAGGGATAGAGGCCAGAAAAGGAATATGGTTTGATATATAAAAAGAAGAAAATTTGGGTTACCATATGACAAAGAAGGGACTTTGGTTCCCACAGATTTGAGGGTCATACCACACATGCACTGTAAGACTCATAGAGGTAATTATGGAGCATTGAATCCAAATTGCTACATTTATCTAATCTCATAGATACCGATGAAGAAGACTGTGCTCCACCATCCATGTATTTTGCAAGATCCGGGCAAAACTTCACAGTATGAATGTCTCAACCTATCTGAGGTGAAGTGTGTGAGTGACAGTTATCCCCACAAATAGCTGTTATGTTTCCTGTTTGGCAACTTTTTTTGAATGTTGGTTTTATACCTCACCATCCAATGTAAGTAAGGAAATCTCCCCAGGAGCAATAATCACCCAGGAAACTCAAATCTACTGATCACATCTCAGTGAAAGGAATGGTAATTTGAAGTGACAGGTTTACCCTTAGTTATCCTTTATAAAAAATTTGTGTTTTAATAGGGCTTTTAGAATGGGATGCTTACATAACAGGCCTAGCAGAAATGAGGATATACTAATGAGACAATTGTGTAGCTTGATCTATCAGAACTGTCAAATCATTGACTTCACGTAATGAGTGACCTGGCCTCATCTTACACAGGCCTTTGCATGCAATCTCGATGGCTCTGTATTTGTGAGAGCAATGACTCTGTCATGTCTTGAGATCAAAATTTCACTCTTGGCATCTGCAGCCTCAGACTCATAAAATCTTTTTAAATGCTCCCTGCAATGGTACCTGAGTCTTGAAGAGAGGGCTACAAATATCCCATTGCACATACTCTCATTATTTTTCCAGGATGACCAGTTGTGAATGTCTTTTTTAAACATAATCTACTGCACCAAGGTCTCTGAGGAGGTCTGAGAACTGCACTAATCTGTAGTTATCGAGATATGAATGTAGAGTGAAGCTTGATACTTCATTCATTTAACAAAATAATAGTATGAGGTTCAATACTGGGGCCTTGGATCTCCATAACCATATGTTCTCGACAAAGCTTACAGCAGCAGGCATGTGTTGCTTTCTATAGAGTAGACCTTAAATTCACTCTTAAGGAGCTGATTATTCCCAGAAAGTTTGTACCACTATTGCATTCATGGACATATCTTTCTAGGTTGTTCATTAATATAGTATGCAATATTCTTAGTTTGGTACGACGACTGATGATCCTCCCAGGAGCACACCATGTAGGCTAGATCAAAGATGAAATACTGGGACTAAAGTGGGAACTAGGATTTAGGACTTTGTTGAAGTTAGAGATCATTACTGCAAGGCAAAGATTTCAGGCTACTATGGTGGCACTGCCTAAGGCTCATGATTTACACGCTACAGGATATGAAAACAGAAATATTGGGATGTATGTGGAATATCCAATAGACTAGGCCCTGGAAGAGAACACAGAAAGTTTGTGTATAGAGAGGGGTAGTATAGTCAACATCTAGTCCTGTGCCTGTGGATAGGGCAAGTACTAGTGGCACTCTAATTGTTCCTTATAGCACTGAAATTGGGGGTGTATGAGATTTGGGACCATGATGAAGCCTGAAGGCCTCTGCTCTGAAGTATAAGTTGTTTGTCTAGGCTGGGGTACTGGTATAGATTCAGCAGGATGTGCAAAAACATTTATGATGAGTATGTTAGGGATAATTAACAGGCCTGACTCTGGAGAGGTCATGGGGAATCTGAGTACAGAGTTGGGTTGTATAGGCAGCACAGAGTGTTCTGTGGCTAAGTGTTGTAACAGGAACTTCATGCAGCAACCAAGATCTTACCTATAGCAAAGAAGAACATGAAGCAAAGGATTTCGGACATTGACAAAAGTTAGAAGTCACTACAAGGATGGGTGGTGGTGGTGCATGACTTTAATCATAGCACTTGGGAGGCAGAGGCAGGAGGATCTCTGTAAGTGTGAAGCCAACCTGGTCTACAGAGCTAGTGCACACATAGACTTCAAAGTTACATAGAGAAGCCTTCCCTCAGATTAAAAATAGATAGGTAGATAGATAGACAGATAGGTAGATATAAGTAAGTCATTGCAAGGGAGAACAAGCACTATTCTAGGGATGCCACTAGATTGTCTGGACTCCACTAGTTTGGGAAAACAATTATCTCTGCAGAAGGGTGCATACCTCTATAGTCTTTGTAGGAGGATATGGACAGTCTGGGCATGTGTGCAAGAACGTTTAGTGCAGAGGGAGCCTAGCTGTTAACTAAAGCATAGTAGAAGTTGCTGGGCCTAAGCTTGTCTGCAAACATTCAAACCTGTAGATGCCTAAAGCTCGCAAATGGAAGGCAAATGTGGTTCTAGTAGGTCAGGCTGCATGTGGAAAAACACGTATTCATGTTTGTGTTGGTTATTACTCACTAGGCTAAACCCTGGAGGCCGAGCATGTGGGATGTCTAGGGACAAAGATAGGTGGCTTAATCATTTAAATGTCACTTGTGATTGAATGAAGGTAGAATGGTTCAAGTTGAGAGTATGGAAGTTGGATATAGCACAAAGGAATAGGCTAGGACAAGGTCAGTTGGAGGAACCAGAGTCTGCAGAAGCCTAGAGCCATCAAGTACAAGGAACTCATAGCCACACTAGTCATGGTCACTGGATGTTCGACCATTCTAGTTACGCCAGAAAATAAAATGTCAGATAGGGATGTTAACACCAGGCTCACCCAGGAGGAGACCACAGGAAGTCTGTGTATTTATTGGTGTATTTTATGTGTCACAAGGCTTTCTGAAAGTAGATGTGGGTAGACAGGGCTAGGGTACATCCCTATGGGAGCATAGATGTAGGCTACAGCCAAGGACAAAATGCTTGGCATAGGCTAGGGCCAAGGAATGGGGACCTTGTTGAATTCTAGGGGTCATTACAGCAAGGCTAGGAGTCCAGACATCTGTGCCAAACTGCATGCAGCATGGGATTTATGTTTTGCATGACATGAAAACAGAAATATTGTGTTGTGTTTGGAGTTTCAGTAACTAGACTCTGGGGAGTGGATGGGAAGTTTGTGTATAGAGTGCCATGGTATAGTGAACATCTAGTCCTGTGGCCATAGATAGGACAACTATTATAGAAAAACTAAATTTTAACTATAGCACATGAATAGATGGAGGGGCTGTGCTGGGGTGTGAGATTTTACACCCTACTGAATCCTACAGGCACCTGTTATGTGTTATAGGTTGTCTATGTAGGCTAAAGTACTGTGATCAATTCAGCAATTTGTAGAAAATCATGTATGATGAGTACATTTGGTGTTAGTCTACAGGCTTGACTCTGGGGAGTACATGGGTATTCTGGGAAATCTGGGTATTAAGTTGTGTTGTATAGGTAGCCTAGAGTGTCCTGTGTGTAAGTGTTGTTTCAGGAGATTCATGCAGGACACTATATGTTGCATTCAGCCTAAGAGACCATGGTGGGACTAAGATGGAACAAAGGATTTGGAACCCTACCAACAGCTAGAAGTCACTACTATTGAAATCTAGGGATGACACTGGATGTTCCATCCAGTCTGGACTCCACTGGATTAGAAAAACAATGATAGGATGCAGAGCAGTGCTCTGAAATCTAGACGATGGAGGAGTATTCTGATAGTCTGGGGATAGAATGGTCATGTAGGGCAGCCACAACTCCTCTGGTTCTATTAGAGACTGAAAGTCTTTGTGGGAATCTAGATGCTGTCAACAGCACAGAAAAAGTTGATGGGTCTAAGAATGCTGGAGATTGCTATGGAGGCAGCTGGAGAAGACAAGGACACTGGTTGTTGCAACTTGGGTAGATCAAGCCCTCTATGTACAAAGTACTGAGTGGGTAACTAAACTAAACAAGTTAAAACCTGGGAAGACATAGAAAATCTGAATAAGGAATAATGTTCTATATTGTACCTAAAGTGTCCTGTGGATGTACTAGTGCAGGGGAAGTGCTAGCAAAGCCTAGATGTTCACGACAGAAAAGGAGGATTCCTGAGAATAGTCTGAGCTGAGTTATTTGGGACCATACTCCCGAGAAGACCCTTGACTCAAGAGGCAAACAGCCAGATTATGCAGGGGTGCTGGCTGTTAAACTCAAGCTAGATGCAGATGGATATGGAAAACAAGTATTGGTTGGTGGCATATATAAGAAGAGAGTTCCTGGAGGAGAACATTAGGAATGTGGTGGAGTAGGGTGCTGCAGGTAACACAGAGGGTACTGTGGGTGGGTGAAGGTAGCAACTTGTCTGCTGCATGTATGTGGGCAATCGCACATGTGGAAGGCCAAGATATGGGATTTCCGAAATTATAGAAGCCTAGATATTGCTACTTAGGTGATCAAACTAAATTTGTATAATGACTTTGGGAAAGAGGCTAGATCCAGGTACAGATAGAATATGAAATATCTGGTTGTGAGGGAGTGAGTACTTACCAGGCCATACCATGGTGGAGGACTCAGGAATACAGAATTTGGATTCAGGTAAGATAGCAAAATGAGTACTATATGTAGATTCAAGCAGCGCAGGTCCTTGTAGGACAATGTATGTTGGTTGGAGGACAGGAGTAGATGCTGGGATTCGGCCCTCGCATTTGGAACTCTGTTGAATCCTGTGAGCATTACTACAACATGCAAGAATATCAGTGGCAAAAACTAGACTTGGACACTTGTAGTGACTTATGATCTGTTTGTTGGCATATGGGGAAACGCTATCTGGTAGGGGAAATATTCTGGGCTTGGTCTTTGGGGAAGATATGGAAAGTCTGGATTGGAAATGGAGTTGTGAAAGCAGGGCAACTATTTCATGCATGGGTGTAGGTGTGTTAAATTCAGGGGAGCCTAACTGTTGACTATACCAAAGAAGGAGTTGCTGGACCTAGTCTTGGCTGAAGGCTTTGAAAACCTTCACAGGCCTAAAATTTGCAAATGCAAGGCACATGAGGCAGCTGTAAGTCAGACAGCAAGTGGAAAATCAAATATTCACTTGTGTGTAGTGGGTTACTCAATTGGCTAAAGTTGGGTCCTGGTGGTTGTGGGATGTCTGGTTATATAATGAAGTGGTTTAGGCATCGGAATCATCCTGCAGATGGATTCAGGTAGGATGGTTACTGTTGGGAATGTAGATGCTGGATACAGCACAAAAGAATGTGCTAGGACAAGGCCAGTTGGAGGGAAAGTGCCAGCAGAAGCTTAGAACTATCTATCAAAGCACGGTAGGACTAAGATGGAGCCTAGGGTTTGGAACTCAGCAAACAGCTAAAAGTCACTATAAGTGTGAGAAAACAGCTCTTTTAGAGTTCTCACTGTATGTTTCATCAGGTCTGGACTCTACTGCAGTAGGAAAAGAATTATCTGCTCGAAAGGTGCACTTACTTCTCTTGTCATTGTAGAAGGATTTGGACAGTCTTGGCATGCTGTGATATTATGTAGTCAGCCAGAGATCCTGTGGTTTGATGAGGTTGGGGTTGTCTCAGTGGGAATGTATATGTTGTCTACAGCACAGGAGGATTTGATGGGACTAGGAATCCTATATGCTATGAATATATTTTATTACAATTGGTTATTCAAGAAGATGCTTTGGGCAATCGATTAGTAGAATATAGCCAGGCAGGAAATCTGAACAGAGATATAGAGAGAAAGTAGGCAGAGTCAGGGAGATGCCATGTAGCTGCTGAAGGAGAAAACCAGCAGCTACCAGTGAGAGCCTTACTGGTATGGATCATAATGATACATAGATATACAAAAGGGAATCCCACATCAATATGAGCTATGTTTGGAGGGATGTGGAAAAACAGTATTTGGAACAGGAAATATTCACTAGGTTCGAACTTTAGGAGGACACGATAACTTTTCATAAGGAGTGGGGTTATTCCATTAGCCAGTACAGGTATGATAAGTGTTGCGGAACTCTCAGTGTTGGCTACAGAATAGTAGTAGCTGGTGGGATCATGCTGTGTTTTGAGATTTGTGTCCCTAAAACATGCCAAAAATCACTACTGCAGAGTGCAAGGGTCCATTCTTTGATGGGACAGGGACTATTCAATCTAGGATAAATTCCACTGAATATGGAAAACCAATTACAGAGTATGGATATCTTCACCTGGATAAATCCTGGAGGGGGACATAGGAAGTCTGGGTATGGTGTGAAGAGGTATGGGCAACTCTAAGACCCCTGTTGGTTTATCTAAATAGGATTATATCTGGCTGTAGCCCAGATGTTCTCTATAATATAGGAAAAATGTTCTAAATAGGCTGAAACATGTTGAAGCCTAAAATTCACTACTATAAGGCAAGGAGTGCAGACCAAGATTGAAAATTTCTTATGGTTTCCAGGTTATACATAACAGAATGTTAAAAATCAAGTGTCTAATACTGTGTGTTATTCTCAATAGGCTAGACACCAGAAGATAGGAGAACCCTGGTTATGGACTGGGCTTATGTTGGTTGTAGAAAGCCTCCTTAGGTGAGTGAGTATATTAAAGGAGGCTGTATGCTCACCACAGTAAAAGAGATATTGAGGCTAGGCTGGGTCACCTGACTTGGGATAAGGTGGAAGCCTGGAGGCCATGATTTGTTGCTACACAGCCAGACAAGATATGGACACTGGTTTGCATATATTCATTAGGTACAGAGGAATGTGGAGATGCAAGTATTCGTGTGTGTGTGTGTGTGTGTGTGTGTGTGTGTGTGTGTGTGTGTATGTGTGTGAGTGTGTGTGTGTGTACGGTCAACAGGCTAAGCCATGGAGTAGGAATGTTATTTGGGAATGATTTTAGGGAAGACATTCAAGATACTAGCCAAAGATTGAGGCGGACATTTTGGACTAAACCATTGACAGGGATAGCATTGTTGAAGAATTTGGAGAAGCAAATGATCTGTCATGTGTTCTACCACAACAAAGGTAGATATGTAAAAAAGGTTGAGGTGGAAAATTTGCCTTAGAGTTATTCAACAAAGTCTCCATCTAAACCCAAACTCTCTTTGCCTTCTCAATATCTTCCCCCTATCATCAAAGTGTCAGGAGTGGTACAGTCCACTATTTGTTCCTTCCTTCCCCAGGCATTCTTGTGGGTCAGAACCAGGCTTTGTGATGTCAGAGCACAAGCTCACCTACTATTGGTCGAGACCTTGATGATGACTCAGGTCTGAGGGTGTGGCCTTCCCTACTCTGCCAGTTGTTCACAGCCCCTCGAGGGAGAAACAACACGGGCTCACGCGACTTGGTGATGGAGAGTCTAGCAAAGGAACCTAAGGAATCACTGTCCGACATGGACCTCCCAACATCCAGTAGTGATGTTCCGATGGCAGCGAACGGGCCAGTCCTTATGGTGAAGACAAAGGCAGCTCTAAAGCAGTATCCACCTTACATGTCGTGCGGAAAGGTGAGTTGACGAACCCTACTGGAGCTCCCTCCTCTACTCATTTACTCTTACCTAAAGTCACTACCTCTCTCCTTCCTGGCATAAATCCCTTATCAATTCTCACCTCTTCCGACAAAGTGTCCTTCACATGCCTCTCCTGACTTCTCCCTCTATTAACTAATTCTTGTGTTCACCTCTTGCCATTCCAGGCACACAAGAAAAGCAAACACCGGAAGCACTCCTCAAAGAAGAGGAACAAGAGAAAGAGGGAGGCCGAAGAGGCAGCTTCCCTCGAAAGGAAGAAAATCAAAGTGAAAGCTGTTACTGCAATGCCTTTACCTAAGGAGGAGGAGCCTGAAAAGGAAGCCGAGGTGCACACTACTGGAGAAGCAAGCGTGGTCGCAGCAGCCGATGAGGGGGAGAGCCAATAAGATGGCTATCATGAAGACGGGGAATGCCCAAATATGACAAAGAAAATTGCATTGGTATAAATTTCTTAAATTGAAAATAAATTCAATTTAGTTGAAAAGCTATGTGTCTTTTACAGTGACTAAAGGCGAAACCAGGAAAGGGAAGGAAAAATGATGGTTATAGGAGAAGAGAGGGAAGATGGGTGGGTGAATGGCAATGGAGAGATTTGTTCTTCACTAGGTTTGGGACAGTCATAGTGGGTTCATGGAAAGAGGGGGAGTTTGGGTTGGTAGAAGACAAGGGAGGGATTTGGGTCTACAAAGGTTTGGGCATTAATTGTGGGTGCATAAAAGAGGCGAGTTTGTGTGGGAAGAAGACAAGGGAGGGATTAGGGTCTCCAAAATTTTGTGGCTTTAACGGTGAGAGCATGGAAAGAGAGGGAGTTTTGGTGGGTAGGAGACAAGGGAGGGATATGTGTCTCCAAAGGATTTGGGCAGTAATGGTGAGTGCATGAAAAGAAAGGGAACTTGGGTTGGTAGAAGACAAGGGAGGGATTTGTGTCTCCAAAGGTTTGGGCATCACTTGTGGGTGCATGGAAGAAAGGGAGTTTGGGTGTATAGGAGACAAGGGAGGGATTTGTGTTTTTAAAGGTTTGGGCATCAATGATGGGTGCATGGAAGAGGGGGAGTTTGGGTGGGAAGAAGACAAGGGAGGGATTTTTGTCTCCAAACGTTTGGGCAACATTGGTGGCTGCCTGGATGAGGGGGATTTTGGGGCAGTAATGGTGAGTGCATGAAAAGAAAGGGAGCATGGGTGGGTAGAAGACAAGGGAGGGATTTGGGTCTCCAAAGGTTTGGGCATCAATGGTGGTTGCATGAAAGTGGGGATGTTTGGGTTGCAAGAAGACAAGGGTGGGATTTGGGTCTCCAAAGGTTTGGGCAACAATGGTGGGTGCATGGAAGTGGGGGAGTTCGGGTGGGAAGAAGACAAGTGAGGGATTTGGGTTTCCATATGTTTGGAGCAGTAATGGTGAGTGCATGGAAACAGAGGGAGTTTGGGTGGGTAGAAGACAAGGGAGGGATTTGGGTCTCCAAAGGTTTGGGCATCAATTGTGGGTGCATGGAAGAGAGGGAGTTTGGGTGGGTAGGAAAAAAGGGAGGGATTTGTGTCTCCAAAAGTTTGGGCATCAATGGTGGGTGCCTTGAAGAGGGGGATTTTGTGTTTGTAGAAGACAAGGGAGGGGTTTGTTTCTCCAAAATTTTGGGTCAGTAATGGTGAGAGCTTGGAAAGCGTGGGAATATGGGTGGGTAATGCCAGGGAAGGGAGTTGGATCTCATATACTTTGGAGAGTGTAATGATGGGTAAATGATAAGAGACATTTGGGTGGGTACATGACAAGGGAAGGATTTGATTCTCAAATACTCAGGTGGCAGAAATCATGAGTATCTGTTAAGAGAGGAGTTTGGGTTATTATATGAAGGGTGGGATTAGGGTCTCAGAAAGATGGGGTCAGAAATTTTGGATATATAGCAACAAAGGGAGTATGCTGGGTAAATGACAAGGGAGGGATTTGGGTCTTATACACTTTAGGGGCAGCAATGGTGAGTATGTAGCAAGAGAAATACTTTGGATGGGCATACGACTATGGAGAAATTAGGGTCTCACAAAGCTGGTGGCAAAATGATGGGTATATGCCCAGAGAGGAGTTTGGGTAGCTGTATGACCAGGGGGTGTTTGGGTCTCTTAAGGTTTGTGGCAGAAATAATTGGTATATTTCATGAAACAGAGTTTGGGTGGGTATATGTCAAGAGAGGGGGTTTTGTTGGGCTTATAAACATGGATATATTTGGGTCTGACATGTTTGGGGGAAGAAATGTTGGTTACATCACAAGACAGGAAATTGTGTGGTTACATGAAAATAGAAGAATTTTCAGTGGGCATATGGCAAGAGAAGGATTTGGGTCACAGCAGGATGGGGGCAGACATGGTGGATATATGGCTAGCGAGGGAGTTTGGGTGAGTACATGACATGGGGCAGATTGGGCCATCACAACGTTTGGGGGAAGAAATGGTGGAAACATTATAAGAGAGAGTATTAGGTTTGGTGTATGGCTAAGGAGGAATGAGTGTCTTGGAAGGATGGGTCCAGAAATAGTGGGTACATGGCGAGAGAGGGAGTTCACTTGGTTGAATGAAAGGGAGAGATTTGTGTCTGATAAGGTTTTAGGGAAGAAATATTGGCTATATGGCAAGAGAGGTAGTGTGGATAGGCAGATGACAAAGGAGGGATGTGGTCTCATAAGGATGAAGGCAGCAACAGTGGGGAGAGAGAGAGAGAGAGAGAGAGAGAGAGAGAGAGAGAGAGAGAGATTGGGTTGGTATATGATATGGGAGAGATTATGGTTTTTCAAAGTTTGATGGCAGATAAACAATTTTCATGAATTTACGATTAAGATGGATTTGATTGCGTGTATTGTATGAACCACACCTTGAACTCAAATTTCAAGTTGAGGCCTAGAAAATTGATTTAGGTGGGTATATGACACAGAAGACTCTTTGGTGTTGAAGATGGAAAATCTGACATTTTGTATACTATAGGGATAGAGGCCAGAAAAGGAATATGGTTTGATATATAAAAAGAAGAAAATTTGGGTTAGCATATGACAAAGAAGGGACTTTGGTTCCCACAGATTTGAGGGTCATACCACACATGCACTGTAAGACTCATAGAGGTAATTATGGAGCATTGAATCCAAATTGCTACATTTATCTAATCTCATAGATACCGATGAAGAAGACTGTGCTCCACCATCCATGTATTTTGCAAGATCCGGGCAAAACTTCACAGTATGAATGTCTCAACCTATCTGAGGTGAAGTGTGTGAGTGACAGTTATCCCCACAAATAGCTGTTATGTTTTCTGTTTGGCAACTTTTTTTGAATGTTGGTTTTATACCTCACCATCCAATGTAAGTAAGGAAATCTCCCCAGGAGCAATAATCACCCAGCAAACTCAAATCTACTGATCACATCTCAGTGAAAGGAATGGTAATTTGAAGTGACAGGTTTACCCTTGGTTATCCTTTATAAAAAATTTGTGTTTTAATAGGGCTTTTAGAATGGGCTGCTTACATAACAGGCCTAGCAGAAATGAGGATATACTAATGAGACAATTGTGTAGCTTGATCTATCAGACAGTCAAATCATTGACGTCAACGTAATGAGTATTTCTACAGAAATCTCATGCCATGTAAAGCAATGTTCTCTACCCAAAGGAAAACCTTGTCTTCTTAAAGAGATTTCACACAATTCCTACTATCAAACCACCTTGCCAGATAAGACTAACAATTAGACAATGATGGGTGAGCTAAGGGAGGGTAGATGCCACCTCCTGACCACAACTGCTTATATGTCAATACCCTGTCCCTCTAGCTAAACTCTAATCTCAGTCCAGGACTTCAAGAAGCAAGAGACTTGAAAGGGTCTCTGGATCTCTTTATCACTAGTTAATTGGATGCTTGCCTATAATTTTAGGAAATTAATTCATGGTCATCATGTCAGGATTCAGGCAAACAGGGAACTGGGCCTGTTGTTGAGTCCATACCAACTGATTCATCAGTAGTAGGTAGAGAGAGAGAGAGACGAGGCCTGATGTGGGAATGTAAACCTCAAAACCCACCCTCAGTGACATATCTTATCCACAAAGGCTATATGCATTCCAGCATGGTCACACATCCTAATTTCCCAAACAGTTGCACTTCTTGGTAACTAAGTACGTATTCAAGTACATGAGAGCCTGTTTTTCATTCCCTTTCATTAACTGTCACATTTCTCTAGAAGCCACCAACTGTCAGTAGTTTGTCAGTTAGAGGTACAGACTTCTGAGCCATCCCCCATAGTCAAAGATGCACTGTAGGAGGGCTCGAGAGTCTAACTGGCAAACCCCTGACAGTTGGTGGCTTCTAGAGAAGTGTGAGAGTTAATGTGGATGGAAACCATACTGGCATATATTTGAGTGCTTAGTCACCAAGCATACTGGAATATGACCTGGCCTCATCTTACACAGGCCTTTGCATGCAATCACGACGGCTCTGTATTTGTGAGAGCAATGACTCTGTCATGTCTTGAGATCACAATTTCACTCTTGGCATCTGCAGCCTCAGACTCATAAAATCTTTTTAAATGCTCCCTGCAATGGTACCTGAGTCTTGAAGAGAGGGCTACAAATATCCCATTGCACATACTCTCATTTTTTTTCCAGGATGACCAGTTGTGAATGTCTTTTTTAAACATAATCTACTGCACCAAGGTCTCTGAGGAGGTCTGAGAACTGCACTAATCTGTAGTTATCGAGGTATGAATGTAGAGTGAAGCTTGATACTTCATTCATTTAACAAAATAATAGTATGAGGTTCAATACTGGGGCCTTGGATCTCCATAACCATATGTTCTCCACAAAGCTTACAGCAGCAGGCATGTGTTGCTTTCTATAGAGTAGACCTTAAATTCACTCTTAAGGAGCTGATTATTCCCAGAAAGTTTGTACCACTATTGCATTCATGGACATATCTTTCTAGGTTGTTCATTAATATAGTATGCAATATTCTTAGTTTGGTACGACGACTGATGATCCTCCCAGGAGCACACCATGTAGGCTAGAGCAAAGGATGAAATACTGGGACTAAACTGGGAACTAGGATTTAGGACTTTGTTGAAGTTAGAGATCATTACCGCAAGGCAAAGATTTCAGGCTACTATGGTGGCACTGCCTAAGGCTCATGATTTACACGCTACAGGATATGAAAACAGAAATATTGGGATGTATGTGGAATATCCAATAGACTAGGCCCTGGAAGAGAACACAGAAAGTTTGTGTATAGAGAGGGGTAGTATAGTCAACATCTAGTCCTGTGCCTGTGGATAGGGCAAGTACTAGTGGCACTCTAATTGTTCCTTATAGCACTGAAATTGGGGGTGTATGAGATTTGGGACCATGATGAAGCCTGAAGGCCTCTGCTCTGAAGTATAAGTTGTTTGTCTAGGCTGGGGTACTGGTATAGATTCAGCAGGATGTGCAAAAACATTTATGATGAGTATGTTAGGGATAATTAACAGGCCTGACTCTGGAGAGGTCATGGGGAATCTGAGTACAGAGTTGGGTTGTATAGGCAGCACACAGTGTTCTGTGGCTAAGTGTTGTAACAGGAACTTCATGCAGGAACCAAGATCTTACCTATAGCAAAGAAGAACATGAAGCAAAGGATTTCGGACATTGACAAAAGTTAGAAGTCACTACAAGGATGGGTGGTGGTGGTGCATGACTTTAATCATAGCACTTGGGAGGCAGAGGCAGGAGGATCTCTGTGAGTGTGAAGCCAACCTGGTCTACAGAGCTAGTGCAAAAATAGACTTCAAAGTTACGTAGAGAAGCCTTCTCTCGAATTAAAAATAGATAGATAGATAGATAGATAGACAGATAGGTAGATATAAGTAAGTCATTGAGAGGGAGAACAAGCACTATTCTAGGGATGCCACTAGATTGTCTGGACTCCACTAGTTTGGGAAAACAATTATCTCTGCAGAAGGGTGCATACCTCTATAGTCTTTGTAGGAGGATATGGACAGTCTGGGCATGTGTGCAAGAACGTTTAGTGCAGAGGGAGCCTAGCTGTTAACTAAAGCATAGTAGAAGTTGCTGGGCCTAAGCTTGTCTGCACACATTCAAACCTGTAGATGCCTAAAGCTCGCAAATGGAAGGCAAATGTGGTTCTAGTAGGTCAGGCTGCATGTGGAAAAACACGTATTCATGTTTGTGTTGGTTATTACTCACTAGGCTAAACCCTGGAGGCCGAGCATGTGGGATGTCTAGGGACAAAGATAGGTGGCTTAATCATTTAAATGTCACTTGTGATTGAATGAAGGTAGAATGGTTCAAGTTGAGAGTATGGAAGTTGGATATAGCACAAAGGAATAGGCTAGGACAAGGTCAGTTGGAGGAACCAGAGTCTGCAGAAGCCTAGAGCCATCAAGTACAAGGAACTCATAGCCACACTAGTCATGGTCACTGGATGTTCGACCATTCTAGTTACGCCAGAAAATAAAATGTCAGATAGGGATGTAAACACCAGGCTCACCCAGGAGGAGACCACAGGAAGTCTGTGTATTTATTGGTGTATTTTATGTGTCACAAGGCTTTCTGAAAGTAGAAGTGGGTAGACAGGGCTAGGGTACATCCCTATGGGAGCATAGATGTAGGCTACAGCCAAGGACAAAATGCTTGGCATAGGCTAGGGCCAAGGAATGGGGACCTTGTTGAATTCTAGGGGTCATTACAGCAAGGCTAGGAGTCCAGACATCTGTGCCAAACTGCATGCAGCATGGGATTTATGTTTTGCATGACATGAAAACAGAAATATTGTGTTGTGTTCGGAGTTTCAGTAACTAGACTCTGGGGAGTGGATGGGAAGTTTGTGTATAGAGTGCCATGGTATAGTGAACATCTAGTCCTGTGGCCATAGATAGGACAACTATTGTAGAAATACTAAATGTTAACTATAGCACATGAATAGATGGAGGGCTGTGCTGGGGTGTGAGATTTTACACCCTACTGAATCCTAGAGGCACCTGTTATGTGTTATAGGTTGTCTATGTAGGCTAAAGTACTGTGATCAATTCAGCAAGTTGTAGAAAATCATGTATGATGAGTACATTTGGTGTTAGTCTACAGGCTTGACTCTGGGGAGTACATGGGTATTCTGGGTAATCTGGGTATTAAGTTGTGTTGTATAGGTAGCCTAGAGTGTCCTGTGTGTAAGTGTTGTTTCAGGAGATTCATGCAGGACACTATATGTTGCATTCAGCCTAAGAGACCATGGTGGGACTAAGATGGAACAAAGGATTTGGAACCCTACCAACAGCTAGAAGTCACTACTATTGAAATCTAGGGATGACACTGGATGTTCGATCCAGTCTGGACTCCACTGGATTAGAAAAACAATGATAGGATGCAGAGCAGTGCTCTGAAATCAAGACGATGGAGGAGTATTCTGATAGTCTGGGGATAGAATGGTCATGTAGGGCAGCCACAACTCCTCTGGTTCTATGAGAGACTGATAGTCTTTGTGGGAATCTAGATGCTGTCAACAGCACAGAAAAAGTTGATGGGTCTAAGAATGCCGGAGATTGCTATGGAGGCAGCTGGAGAAGACAAGGACACTGGTTGTTGCAACTTGGGTAGATCAAGCCCTCTATGAACAAAGTACTGAGTGGGTAACTAAACTAAACAAGTTAAAACCTGGGAAGACATAGAAAATCTGAATAAGGAATAATGTTCTATATTGTACCTAAAGTGTCCCGTGGATGTACTAGTGCAGGGTAAGTGCTAGCAAAGCCTAGATGTTCACGACAGAAAAGGAGGATTCCTGAGAATAGTCTGAGCTGAGTTATTTGGGACCATACTCAAGAGAAGACCCTTGAATCAAGAGGCAAACAGCCAGATTATGCAGGGGTGCTGGCTGTTAAACTCAAGCTAGATTCAGATGGATATGGAAAACAAGTATTGGTTGGTGGCATATATAAGAAGCCAGTTCCTGGAGGAGAACATTAGGAATGTGGTGGAGTAGGGTGCTGCAGGTAACAGAGAGGGTACTGTGGGTGGGTGAAGGTAGCAACTTGTCTGCTGCATGTATGTCGGCAATCGCACACGTGGAAGGCCAAGATATGGGATTTCCGAAATTATAGAAGCCTAGATATTGCTACTTAGGTGATCAAACTAAATTTGTATAATGACTTTGGGAAAGAGGCTAGATCCAGGAAGAGATAGAATATGAAATATCTGGTTGTGAGGGAGTGAGTACTTACCAGGCCATACCATGGTGAAGGACTCAGGAATACAGAATTTGGATTCGGGTAAGATAGCAAAATGAGTACTATATGTAGATTCAAGCAGCGCAGGTCCTTGTAGGACAATGTATGTTGGTTGGAGGACAGGAGTAGATGCTGGGATTCGGCCCTCACATTTGGAACTCTGTTGAATCCTGTGAGCATTACTACAACATGCAAGAATATCATTGGCAAATCTAGACTTGGACACTTGTAGTGACTTATGATCTGTTTGTTGGCATATGGGGAAACGCTATCTGGTAGGGGAAATTTTCTGGGCTTGGTCTTTAGGGAAGATATGGAAAGTCTGGAATGGAAATGGAGTTGTGAAAGCAGGGCAACTATTTCATGCATGGGTGTAGGTGTGTTAAATTAGGGTAGCCTAACTGTTGACTATACCAAAGAAGGAGTTGCTGGACCTAGTCTTGGCTGAAGGCTTTGAAAACCTTCACAGGCCTAAAATTTGCAAATGCAAGGCAGATGAGGCAGCTGTAAGTCAGACAGCATGTGGAAAATCAAATATTCACTTGTGTGTAGTGGGTTACTCAATTGGCTAAAGTTGGGTCCTGGTGGTTGTGGGATGTCTGGTTATATAATGAAGTGGTTTAGGCATCGGAATCATCCTGCAGATGGATTCAGGTAGGATGGTTACTGTTGGGAATATAGATGCTGGATACAGCACAAAAGAATGTGCTAGGACAAGGCCATTTGGAGGGAAAGTGCCAGCAGAAGCTTAGAACTATCTATCAAAGCACGGTAGGACTAAGATGGAGCCTAGGGTTTGGAACTCAGCAAACAGCTAAAAGTCACTATAAGTGTGAGAAAACAGCTCTTTTAGAGTTCTCACTGGATGTTTCATCAGGTCTGGACTCTACTGGAGTAGGAAAAGAATTATCTGCTCGAAAGGTGCACTTACTTCTCTTGGCATTGTAGAAGGATTTGGACAGTCTTGGCATGCTGTGATATTATGTAGTCAGCCAGAGATCCTGTGGTTTGATGAGGTTGGGGTTGTCTCAGTGGGAATGTATATGTTGTCTACAGCACAGGAGGATTTGATGGGACTAGGAATCCTATATGCTATGAATATGTTTTATTACCATTGGTTATTCAAGAAGATGCTTTGGGCAATCGATTAGTAGAATATAGCCAGGCAGGAAATCTGAACAGAGATATAGAGAGAAAGTAGGCAGAGTCAGGGAGATGCCATGTAGCTGCTGAAGGAGAAAACCAGCAGCTACCAGTGAGAGCCTTACTGGTATGGATCATAATGATACATAGATATACAAAAGGGAATCCCACATCAATATGAGCTATGTTTGGAGGGATGTGGAAAAACAGTATTTGGAACAGGAAATATTCACTAGGTTCGAACTTTAGGAGGACACGATAACTTTTCATAAGGAGTGGGGTTATTCCATTAGCCAGTACAGGTATGATAAGTGTTGGGGAACTCTCAGTGTTGGCTACAGAATAGTAGTAGCTGGTGGGATCATGCTGTGTTTTGAGATTTGTGTCCCTAAAACATGCCAAAAATCACTACTGCAGAGTGCAAGGGTCCATTCTTTGATGGGACAGGGACTATTCAATCTAGGATAAATTCCACTGAATATGGAAAACCAATTACAGAGTATGGATATCTTCACCTGGATAAATCCTGGAGGGGGACATAGGAAGTCTGGGTATGGTGTGAAGAGGTATGGGCAACTCTAAGACCCCTGTTGGTTTATCTAAATAGGATTATATCTGGCTGTAGCCCAGATGTTCTCTATAATATAGGAAAACTGTTCTAAATAGGCTGCAACATGTTGAAGCCTAAAATTCACTACTATAAGGCAAGGAGTCCAGACCAAGATTGAACATTTCTTATGGTTTCCAGGTTATACATAACAGAATGTTAAAAATCAAGTGTCTAATACTGTGTGATATTCTCAATAGGCTAGACACCAGAAGATAGGTGAACCCTGGTTATGGACTGGGCTTATGTTGGTTGTAGAAAGCCTCCTTAGGTGAGTGAGTATATTAAAGGAGGCTGTATGCTCACCACAGTAAAAGAGATATTGAGGCTAGGCTGGGTCACCTGACTTGGGATAAGGTGGAAGCCTGGAGGCCATGATTTGTTGCTACACAGCCAGACAAGATATGGACACTGGTTTGCGTATATTCATTAGGTACAGAGGAATGTGGAGATGCAAGTATTCGTGTGTGTGTGTGTGTGTGTGTGTGTGTGTGTGTGTATGTGTGTGAGTGTGTGTGTGTGTACGGTCAACAGGCTAAGCCATGGAGTAGGAATGTTATTTGGGAATGATTTTAGGGAAGACATTCAAGATACTAGCCAAAGATTGAGGCGGACATTTTGGACTAAACCATTGACAGGGATAGTATTGTTGAAGAATTTGGAGAAGCAAATGATCTGTCATGTGTTCTACCACAACAAAGGTAGATATGTAAAAAAGGTTGAGGTGGAAAATTTGCGTTAGAGATATTAAACAAAGTCTCCATCTAAACCCAAACTCTCTTTGCCTTCTCAATATCTTCCCCCTATCATCAAAGTGTCAGGAGTGGTACAGTCCACTATTTGTTCCTTCCTTCCCCAGGCATTCTTGTGGGTCAGAACCAGGCTTTGTGATGTCAGAGCACAAGCTCACCTACTATTGGTCGAGACCTTGATGATGGCTCAGGTCTGAGGGTGTGGCCTTCCCTATCCTGCCAGTTGTTCACAGCCCCTCCAGGGAGAAACAACACGCACTCATGCGACTTGGTGATGGAGAGTCTAGCAAAGGAACCTAAGGAATCAATGTCCGACATGGACCTCCCAACATCCAGTAGTGATGTTCCAATGGCAGCGAATGGGCCAGTCCTTATGTTGAAGACAAAGGCAGCTCTAAAGCAGTATCCACCTTACATGTTGTGCGGAAAGGTGAGTTGACAAACCCTACTGGAGCTCCCTCCTCTACTCATTTACTCTTACCTAAAGTCACTACCTCTCTCCTTCCTGGCATAAATCCCTTATCAATTCTCACCTCTTCCGACAAAGTGTCCTTCACATGCCTCTCCTGACTTCTCCCTCTATTAACTAATTCTTGTGTTCACCTCTTGCCATTCCAGGCACACAAGAAAAGCAAACACCGGAAGCACTCCTCAAAGAAGAGGAACAAGAGAAAGAGGGAGGCCGAAGAGGCAGCTGCCCTCGAACGGAAGAAAATCAAAGTGAAAGCTGTTACTGCAATGCCTGAACCTAAGGAGGAGGAGCCTGAAAAGGAAGCCGAGGTGCACACTACTGGAGAAGCAAGCGTGGTCGCAGCAGCCGATGAGGGGGAGAGCCAATAAGATGGCTATCATGAAGACGGGGAAAGCCCAAATATGACAAAGAAAATTGCATTGGTATACATTTCTTAAATTGAAAATAAATTCAATTTAGTTGAAAAGCTATGTGTCTTTTACAGTGACTAAAGGCGAAACCAGGAAAGGGAAGGAAAAATGATGGTTATAGGAGAAGAGAGGGAAGATGGGTGGGTGAATGGCAATGGAGAGATTTGTTCTTCACTAGGTTTGGGACAGTCATAGTGGGTTCATGGAAAGAGGGGGAGTTTGGGTTGGTAGAAGACAAGGGAGGGATTTGGGTCTACAAAGGTTTGGGCATTAATTGTGGGTGCATAAAAGAGGCGAGTTTGTGTGGGAAGAAGACAAGGGAGGGATTAGGGTCTCCAAAATTTTGTGGCTTTAACGGTGAGAGCATGGAAAGAGAGGGAGTTTTGGTGGGTAGGAGACAAGGGAGGGATTTGTGTCTCCAAAGGTTTGGGCATCAATGGTGGGTGCATGGAAGACGGGGAGTTTGGGTGGGAAGAAGACAAGGGAGGGATTTGGGTCTCCAAAGTTTTGGGGCAGTAATGGTGAGGGCATGAAAGAAAGGGAGTTTGCGTGGGAAGATGACAAGGGAGGGATTTGGGTCTCCAAAGAATTGGTCATCAATGGTGGGTGCATGGAAGAGGGGGAGTTAGGGTGGATAGAAGACAAGGAAGGGATTTGTGTCTCCAAAGGATTTGGGCAGTAATGGTGAGTGCATGAAAAGAAAGGGAACTTGGGTTGGTAGAAGACAAGGCAGGGATTTGTGTCTCCAAAGGTTTGGGCATCACTTGTGGGTGCATGGAAGAAAGGGAGTTTGGGTGTGTAGGAGACAAGGGAGGGATTTGTGTTTTTAAAGGTTTGGGCTTTAATGATGGGTGCATGGAAGAGGGGGAGTTTGGGTGGGAAGAAGACAAGTGAGGAATTTTTGTCTCCAAACGTTTGGCATCATTGGTGGGTGCCTGGATGAGGGGGATTTTGGGGCAGTAATGGTGAGTGCATGAAAAGAAAGGGAGCATGGGTGGGTAGAAGACAAGGGAGGGATTTGGGTCTCCAAAGGTTTGGGCATCAATGGTGGGTGCATGAAAGTGGGGATGTTTGGGTTGGAAGAAGACAAGGGAGGGATTTGGGTTTCCATATGTTTGGAGCAGTAATGGTGAGTGCATGGAAAGAGAGGGAGTTTGGGTGGGTAGAAGACAAGGGAGGGATTTGGGTCTCCAAAGGTTTGGGCATCAATTGTGGGTGCATGGAAGAGAGGGAGTTTGGGTGGGTAGGAAAAAAGGGAGGGATTTGGGTCTCCAAATGTTTGGGCATCAATGGTGGGTGCCTTGAAGAGGGGGATTTTGTGTGGGTAGAAGACAAGGGAGGGGTTTGTGTCTCCAAAATTTTGGGGCAGTAATGGTGAGAGCTTGGAAAGAGTGGGAATATGGGTGGGTAATGCCAGGGAAGGGAGTTGGATCTCATATACTTTGGAGAGTGTAATGATGGGTAAATGATAAGAGATATTTGGGTGGGTACATGACAAGGGAAGGACTTGATTCTCAAATACTCAGGTGGCAGAAATCATGAGTATCTGTTAAGAGAGGAGTTTGGGTTATTATATGAAGGGTGGGATTAGAGTCTCAGAAAGATGGGGTCAGAAATGGTGGATATATAGCAACAGAGGGAGTATGCTGGGTAAATGACAAGGGAGGGATTTGGGTCTTATACACTTTAGGGGCAGCAATGGTGAGTATGTAGCAAGAGAAATACTTTGGATGGGCATACGACAATGGAGAGATTAGGGTCTCACAAAGCCGGTGGCAAAATGATGGGTATATGCCCAGAGAGGAGTTTGGGTAGCTGTATGACCAGGGGGTGTTTGGGTCTCTTAAGGTTTGGGGCAGAAATAATTGGTATATTTCATGAAACAGAGTTTTGGTGGGTATATATCAAGAGAGGGGGTTTTGTTGGGCTTATAAACATGGATATATTTGGGTCTGACATGTTTGTGGGAAGAAATGGTGGTTACATCACAAGACAGGAAATTGTGTGGTTACATGAAAATAGAAGAATTTTCAGTGGGCATATGGCAAGAGAAGGATTTGGGTCACAGCAGGATGGGGGCAGACATGGTGGATATATGGCTAGCGAGGGAGTTTGGGTGAGTACATGACATGGGGCAGATTGGGCCATCACAACGTTTGGGGGAAGAAATGGTGGAAACATTATAAGAGAGAGTATTAGGTTTGGTGTATGGCTAAGGAGGAATGAGTGTCTTGAAAGGATGGGTCCAGAAATAGTGGGTACATGGCGAGAGAGGGAGTTCACTTGGTTGAATGAAAGGGAGAGATTTGTGTCTGATAAGGTTTTAGGGAAGAAATATTGGCTATATGGCAAGAGAGGTAGTGTGGATAGGCAGATGACAAAGGAGGGATGTGGTCTCATAAGGATGAAGGCAGCAACAGTGGGGAGAGAGAGAGAGAGAGAGAGAGAGAGAGAGAGAGAGAGAAAGATTGGTTTGGTATATGATATGAGAGAGATTATGGTTTTACAAAGTTTGATGGCAGATAAACAATTTTCATGAATTTACGATAAAGATGGATTTGATTGCGTGTATTGTATGAACCACACCTTGAACTCAAATTTCAAGTTGAGGCCTAGAAAATTGATTTAGGTGGGTATATGACACAGAAGACTCTTTGGTGTTGAAGATGGAAAATCTGACATTTTGTATACTATAGGGATAGAGGCCAGAAAAGGAATATGGTTTGATATATAAAAAGAAGAAAAATTGGGTTAGCATATGACAAAGAAGGGACTTTGGTTCCCACAGATTTGAGGGTCATACCACACATGCACTGTAAGACTCATAGAGGTAATTATGGAGCATTGAATCCAAATTGCTACATTTATCTAATCTCATAGATACCGATGAAGAAGACTGTGCTCCACCATCCATGTATTTTGCAAGATCCGGGCAAAACTTCACAGTATGAATGTCTCAACCTATCTGAGGTGAAGTGTGTGAGTGACAGTTATCCCCACAAATAGCTGTTATGTTTCCTGTTTGGCAACTTTTTTTGAATGTTGGTTTTATACCTCACCATCCAATGTAAGTAAGGAAATCTCCCCAGGAGCAATAATCACCCAGCAAACTCAAATCTACTGATCACATCTCAGTGAAAGGAATGGTAATTTGAAGTGACAGGTTTACCCTTGGTTATCCTTTATAAAAAATTTGTGTTTTAATAGGGCTTTTAGAATGGGCTGCTTACATAACAGGCCTAGCAGAAATGAGGATATACTAATGAGACAATTGTGTAGCTTGATCTATCAGAACAGTCAAATCATTGACGTCAACGTAATGAGTATTTCTACAGAAATCTCATGCCAGGTAAAGCAATGTTCTCTACCCAAAGGAAAACCTTGTCTCCTTAAAGAGATTTCACACAATTCCTACTATCAAACCACCTTGCCAGATAAGACTAACAATTAGACAATGATGGGTGAGCTAAGGGAGGGTAGATGCCACCTCCTGACCACAACTGCTTATATGTCAATACCCTGTCCCTCTATCTAAACTCTAATCTCAGTTCAGGACTTCAAGATGCAAGAGACTTGAAAGGGTCTCTGGATCTCTTTATCACTAGTTAATTGGATGCTTGCCTATAATTTTAGGAAATTAATTCATGATCATCATGTCAGGATTCAGGCAAACACGGCACTGGGCCTGTTGTTGAGTCCATACCAACTGATTCATCAGTAGTAGGTAGAGAGAGAGAGAGACGAGGCCTGATGTGGGAATGTAAACCTCAAAACCCACCCTCAGTGACATATATTATCCAAAAGGCTATATGCATTCCAGCATGGTCACACCTCCTAATTTCCCAAACAGTTGCACTTCTTGGTAACTAAGTAAGTATTCAAGTACATGAGAGCCTGTTTTTCATTCCCTTTCATTAACTGTCACATTTCTCTAGAAGCCACCAACTGTCAGTAGTTTGTCAGTTAGAGGTACAGACTTCTGAGCCATCCCCCTTAGTCAAAGATGCACTGTAGGAGGGCTCCAGAGTCTAACTGGCAAACTCCTGACAGTTGGTGGCTTCTAGAGAAGTGTGAGACTTAATGTGGATGGAAACCATACTGGCATATATTTGAGTGCTTAGTCACCAAGCATACTGGAATATGACCTGGCCTCATCTTACACAGGCCTTTGCATGCAATCACGACGGCTCTGTATTTGTGAGAGCAATGACTCTGTCATGTCTTGAGATCACAATTTCACTCTTGGCATCTGCAGCCTCAGACTCATAAAATCTTTTTAAATGCTCCCTGCAATGGTACCTGAGTCTTGAAGAGAGGGCTACAAATATCCCATTGCACATACTCTCATTTTTTTTCCAGGATGACCAGTTTTGAATGTCTTTTTTAAACATAATCTACTGCACCAAGGTCTCTGAGGAGGTCTGAGAACTGCACTAATCTGTAGTTATCGAGGTATGAATGTAGAGTGAAGCTTGATACTTCATTCATTTAACAAAATAATAGTATGAGGTTCAATACTGGGGCGCTGGAACTCCATAACCATGCGTTCTCGACAAAGCTTACAGCAGCAGGCATGTGTTGCTTTCTGTAGAGTAGACCTTAAATTCACTCTTAAGGAGCTGATTATTCCCAGAAAGTTTTTACCACTATTGCATTCATGGACATATCTTTCTAGGTTGTTCATTAATATAGTATGCAATATTCTTAGTTTGGTACGATGACTGATGATCCTCCCAGGAGCACACCATGTAGGCTAGAGCAAAGGATGAAATACTGGGACTAAACTGGGAACTAGGATTTAGGACTTTGTTGAAGTTAGAGATCATTACTGCAAGGCAAAGATTTCAGGCTACTATGGTGGCACTGCCTAAGGCTCATGATTTACATGCTACAGGATATGAAAACAGAAATATTAGGATGTATGTGGAATATCCAATAGACTAGGCCCTGGAAGAGAACACAGAAAGTTTGTGTATAGAGAGGGGTAGTATAGTCAACATCTAGTCCTGTGGCTGTGGATAGGGCAAGTACTAGTGGCACTCTAATTGTTCCTTATAGCACTGAAATTGGGGGTTTATGAGATTTTGGACCATGATGAAGCCTGAAGGCCTCTGCTCTGAAGTATAAGTTGTTTGTCTAGGCTGGGGTACTGGTATAGATTCAGCAGGATGTGCAAAAACATTTATGATGAGTATGTTAGGGATAATTAACAGGCCTGACTCTGGAGAGGTCATGGGGAATCTGAGTACAGAGTTGGGTTGTATAGGCAGCACACAGTGTTCTGTGGCTAAGTGTTGTAACAGGAACTTCATGCAGGAACCAAGATCTTACCAATAGCAAAGAAGAACATGAAGCAAAGGATTTCGGACATTGACAAAAGTTAGAAGTCACTACAAGGATGGGTGGTGGTGGTGCATGACTTTAATCATAGCACTTGGGAGGCAGAGGCAGGAGGATCTCTGTGAGTGTGAAGCCAACCTGGTCTACAGAGCTAGTGCAAAAATAGACTTCCAAGTTACGTAGAGAAGCCTTCTCTCGAATTAAAAATAGATAGATAGATAGACAGATAGGTAGATATAAGTAAGTCATTGCGAGGGAGAACAAGCACTATTCTAGGGATGCCACTAGATTGTCTGGACTCCACTAGTTTGGGAAAACAATTATCTCTGCAGAAGGGTGCATACCTCTATCGACTTTATAGGAGGATATGGACAGTCTGGGCATGTGTGCAAGAACGTTGAGTGCAGAGGGAGCCTAGCTGTTCACTAAAGCATAGTAGAAGTTGCTGGGCCTAAGCTTGGCTGCAAACATTCAAACCTGTAGATGCCTAAAGCTCGCAAATGGAAGGCAAATGTGGTTCTAGTAGGTCAGGCTGCATGTGGAAAAACAAGTATTCATGTTTGTGTTGGTTATTACTCACTAGGCTAAACCCTGGAGGCCGAGGATGTGGGATGTCTAGGGACAAAGATAGGTGGCTTAATCATTTAAATGTCACTTGTGATTGAATGAAGGTAGAATGGTTCAAGTTGAGAGTATGGAAGTTGGATATAGCACAAAGGAATAGGCTAGGACAAGGTCAGTTGGAGGAACCAGAGTCTGCAGAAGCCTAGAGCCATCAAGTATAAGGAACTCATAGAAACCCTAGTCATGGTCACTGGATGTTCGACCATTCTAGTTACGCCAGAAAATAAAATGTCAGATAGGGATGTAAACACCAGGCTCACCCAGGAGGAGACCACAGGAAGTCTGTGTATTTATTGGTGTATTTTATGTGTCACAAGGCTTTCTGAAAGTAGATGTGGGTAGACAGGGCTAGGGTACATCCCTATGGGAGCATAGATGTAGGCTACAGCCAAGGACAAAATGCTTGGCATAGGCTAGGGCCAAGGAATGGGGACCTTGTTGAATTATAGGGGTCATTACAGCAAGGCTAGAAGTCCAGACATCTGTGCCAAACTGCATGCAGCATGGGATTTATGTTTTGCATGACATGAAAACAGAAATATTGGGTTGTGTTTGGAGTTTCAGTAACTAGACTCTGGGGAGTGGATGGGAAGTTTGTGTATAGAGTGCCATGGTATAGTGAACATCTACTCCTGTGGCCATAGATAGGACAACTATTGTAGAAATACTAAATGTTAAGTATAGCACTTGAATAGATGGAGGGCTGTGCTGGGGTGTGAGATTTTACACCCTACTGAATCCTAGAGGCACCTGTTATGTTTTATAGTTTGTCTATGTAGGCTAGAGTACTGTGATCAATTCAGCAAGTTGTAGAAAATCATGTATGATGAGTACATTTGGTGTAAGTCTACAGGCTTGACTCTGGGGAGTACATGGGTATTCTGGGTAATCTGGGTATTAAGTTGTGTTGTATAGGTAGCCTAGAGTGTCCTGTGTGTAAGTGTTGTTTCAGGAGATTCATGCAGGACACTATATGTTGCATTCAGCCTAAGAGACCATGGTGGGACTAAGATGGAACAAAGGATTTGGAACCCTACCAACAGCTAGAAGTCACTACTATTGAAATCTAGGGATGACACTGGATGTTCCATCCAGTCTGGACTCCACTGGATTAGAAAAACGATGATAGGATGCAGAGCAGTGCTCTGAAATCTAGACGATGGAGGAGTATTCTGATAGTCTGGGGATAGAATGGTCATGTAGGGCAGCCACAACTACTCTGGTTCTATGAGAGACTGATAGTCTTTGTGGGAATCTAGATGCTGTCAACAGCACAGAAAAAGTTGATGGGTCTAAGAATGCCGGAGATTGCTATAGAGGCAGCTGGAGAAGACCAGGACACTGGCTGTTGCAACTTGGGTAGATCAAGCCCTCTATGTACAAAGTACTGAGTGGGTAACTAAACTAAACAAGTTAAAACCTGGGAAGATATAGAAAATCTGAATAAGGAATAATGCTCTATACTGTACCTAAAGTGTCCCGTGGATGTATTAGTGCAGGGTAAGTGCTAGCAAAGCCTAGATGTTCACGACAGAAAAGGAGGATTCCTGAGAATAGTCTGAGCTGAGTTATTTGGGACCATACTCAAGAGAAGACCCTTGAATCAAGAGGCAAACAGCCAGATTATGCAGGGGTGCTGGCTGTTAAACTCAAGCTAGATGCAGATGGATATGGAAAACAAGTATTGGTTGGTGGCTTATATAAGAAGCCAGTTCCTGGAGGAGAACATTAGGAATGTGGTAGAGTAGGGTGCTGCAGGTAACACAGAGGGTACTGTGGGTGGGTGAAGGTAGCAACTTGTCTGCTGCATGTATGTCGGCAATCGCACACGTGGAAGGCCATGATATGGGATTTCCGAAATTATAGAAGCCTAGATAATGCTACTTAGGTGATCAAACAAAATTTGTATAATGACTTTGGGAAAGAGGCTAGATCCAGGTAGAGATAGAATATGAAATATCTGGTTGTGAGGGAGTGAGTACTTACCAGGCCATACCATGGTGGAGGACTCAGGAATACAGAATTTGGATTCGGGTAAGATAGTTAGCAAAATGAGTACTATATGTAGATTCAAGCAGCGCAGGTCCTTGTAGGACAATGTATGTTGGTTGGAGGACAGGAGTAGATGCTGGTATTCGGCCCTCGCATTTGGAACTCTGTTGAATCCTGTGAGCATTACTACAACATGCAAGAATATCAGTGGCAAAAACTAGACTTTGACAGTTGTAGTGACTTATGATCTGTTTGTTGGCGTATGGGGAAACGCTATCTGGTAAGGGAAATATTCTGGGCTTGGTCTTTGGGGAAGATATGGAAAGTCTGGATTGGAAATGGAGTTGTGAAAGCAGGGCAACTATTTCATGCATGGGTGTAGGTGTGTTAAATTCAGGGGAGCCTAACTGTTGACTATACCAAAGAAGGAGTTGCTGGACCTAGTCTTGGCTGAAGGCTTTGAAAACCTTCACAGGCCTAAAATTTGCAAATGCAAGGCACATGAGGCAGCTGTAAGTCAGACAGCATGTGGAAAATCAAATATTCACTTGTGTGTAGTGGGTTACTCAATTGGCTAAAGTTGGGTCCTGGTGGTTGTGGGATGTCTGGTTAGATAATGAAGTGGTTTAGGCATCGGAATCATCCTGCAGATGGATTCAGGTAGGATGGTTACTGTTGGGAATGTAGATGCTGGATACAGCACAAAAGAATGTGCTAGGACAAGGCCAGTTGGAGGGAAAGTGCCAGCAGAAGCTTAGAACTATCTATCAAAGCATGGTAGGACTAAGATGGAGCCTAGGGTTTGGAACTCAGCAAACAGCTAAAAGTCACTGTAAGTGTGAGAAAACAGCTCTTTTAGAGTTCTCACTGGATGTTTCATCAGGTCTGGAGTCTACTGGAGTAGGAAAAGAATTATCTGCTCGAAAGGTGCACTTACTTCTCTTGGCATTGTAGAAGGATTTGGACAGTCTTGGCATGCTGTGATATTATGTAGTCAGCCAGAGATCCTGTGGTTTGATGAGGTTGGGGTTGTCTCAGTGGGAATGTATATGTTGTCTACAGCACAGGAGGATTTGATGGGACTAGGAATCCTATATGCTATGAATAGGTTTTATTACCATTGGTTATTCAAGAAGATGCTTTGGGCAATCGATTAGTAGAATATAGCCAGGCAGGAAATCTGAACAGAGATATAGAGAGAAAGTAGGCAGAGTCAGGGAGATGCCATGTAGCTGCTGAAGGAGAAAACCAGCAGCTACCAGTGAGAGCCTTTCTGGAATGGATCATAATGATACATAGATATACAAAAGGAAATCCCACATCAATATGAGCTATGTTTGGAGGGATGTGGAAAAACAGTATTTGGAACAGGAAATATTCACTAGGTTCGAACTTTAGGAGGACACGATAACTTTTCATAAGGAGTGGGGTTATTCCATTAGCCAGTACAGGTATGATAAGTGTTGGGGAACTCTCAGTGTTGGCTACAGAATAGTAGTAGCTGGTGGGATCATGCTGTGTTTTGAGATTTGTGTCCCTAAAACATGCCAAAAATCACTACTGCAGAGTGCAAGGGTCCATTCTTTGATGGGACAGGGACTAATCAATCAAGGATAAATTCCACTGAATATGGAAAACCAATTACAGAGTATGGATATCTTCACCTGGGTAAATCCTGGAGGGGGACATAGGAAGTCTGGGTATGGTGTGAAGAGGTATGGGCAACTCTAAGACCCCTGTTGGTTTATCTAAATAGGATTATATCTGGCTGTAGCCCAGATGTTCTCTATAATATAGGAAAAATGTTCTAAATAGGCTGCAACATGTTGAAGCCTAAAATTCACTACTATAAGGCAAGGAGTCCAGACCAAGATTGAACATTTCTTTTGGTTTCCAGGTTATACATAACAGAATGTTAAAAATCAAGTGTCTAATACTGTGTGATATTCTCAATAGGCTAGACACCAGAAGATAGGAGAACCCTGGTTATGGACTGGGCTTATGTTGGTTGTAGAAAGCCTCCTTAGGTGAGTGAGTATATTAAAGGAGGCTGTATGCTCACCACAGTTAAAGAGATATTGAGGCTAGGCTGGGTCACCTGACTTGGGATAAGGTGGAAGCCTGGAGGCCATGATTTGTTGCTACACAGCCAGACAAGATATGGACACTGGTTTGCGTATATTCATTAGGTACAGAGGAATGTGGAGATGCAAGTATTCGTGTGTGTGTGTGTGTGTGTGTGTGTGTGTGTGTGTGTGTATGTGTGTGTGAGTGTGTGTGTGTGTACGGTCAACAGGCTAAGCCATGGAGTAGGAATGTTATTTGGGAATGATTTTAGGGAAGACATTCAAGATACTAGCCAAAGATTGAGGCGGACATTTTGGACTAAACCATTGACAGGGATAGCATTGTTGAAGAATTTGGAGAAGCAAATGATCTGTCATGTGTTCTACCACAACAAAGGTAGATATGTAAAAAAGGTTGAGGTGGAAAATTTGCCTTAGAGTTATTAAACAAAGTCTCCATCTAAACCCAAACTCTCTTTGCCTTCTCAATATCTTCCCCCTATCATCAAAGTGTCAGGAGTGGTACAGTCCACTATTTGTTCCTTCCTTCCCCAGGCATTCTTGTGGGTCAGAACCAGGCTTTGTGATGTCAGAGCACAAGCTCACCTACTATTGGTCGAGACCTTGATGATGACTCAGGTCTGAGGGTGTGGCTTTCCCTACTCTGCCAGTTGTTCACAGCCCCTCCAGGGAGAAACAACACGCGCTCAAGGGACTTGGTGATGGAGACTCTAGCAAAGGAACCTAAGGAATCACTGTCCGACATGGACCTCCCAACATCCAGTAGTGATGTTCCGATGGCAGCGAACGGGCCAGTCCTTATGGTGAAGACAAAGGCAGCTCTAAAGCAGTATCCACCTTACATGTGTGCGGAAAGGTGAGTTGACGAACCCTACTGGAGCTCCCTCCTCTACTCATTTACTCTTACCTAAAGTCACTACCTCTCTCCTTCCTGGCATAAATCCCTTATCAATTCTCACCTCTTCCGACAAAGTGTCCTTCACATGCCTCTCCTGACTTCTCCCTCTATTAACTAATTCTTGTGTTCACCTCTTGCCATTCCAGGCACACAAGAAAAGCAAACACCGGAAGCACTCCTCAAAGAAGAGGAACAAGAGAAAGAGGGAGGCCGAAGAGGCAGCTGCCCTCGAACGGAAGAAAATCAAAGTGAAAGCTGTTACTGCAATGCCTGAACCTAAGGAGGAGGAGCCTGAAAAGGAAGCCGAGGTGCACACTACTGGAGAAGCAAGCGTGGTCGCAGCAGCCGATGAGGGGGGAGCCAATAAGATGGCTATCATGAAGACAGGGAATGCCCAAATATGACAAAGAAAATTGCATTGGTATAAATTTCTTAAATTGAAAATAAATTCAATTTAGTTGAAAAGCTATGTGTCTTTTACAGTGACTAAAGGCGAAACCAGGAAAGGGGAGGAAAAATGATGGTTATAGGAGAAGAGAGGGAAGATGGGTGGGTGAATGGCAATGGAGAGATTTGTTCTTCACTAGGTTTGGGACAGTCATAGTGGGTTCATGGAAAGAGGGGGAGTTTGGGTTGGTAGAAGACAAGGGAGGGATTTGGGTCTACAAAGGTTTGGGCATTAATTGTGGGTGCATAAAAGAGGCGAGTTTGTGTGGGAAGAAGACAAGGGAGGGATTAGGGTCTCCATAATTTTGTGGCTTTAACGGTGAGAGCATGGAAAGAGAGGGAGTTTTGGTGGGTAGGAGACAAGGGAGGGATTTGTGTCTCCAAAGGTTTGGGCAACAATGGTGGGTGCATGGAAGAGGGGGAATTCGGGTGGGAAGAAGACAAGGGTGGGATTTGGGTCTCCAAAGGTATGGGCAACAATGGTGGGTGCATGGAAGAGGGGGAATTTGTGTGGGAAGAAGACAAGGGAGGGATTAGGGTCTCCATAATTTTGTGGCTTTAACGGTGAGAGCATGGAAAGAGAGGGAGTTTTGGTGGGTAGGAGACAAGGGAGGGATTTGTGTCTCCAAAGGTTTGGGCATCAATGGTTGGTGCATGGAAGACGGGGAGTTTGGGTGGGAAGAAGACAAGGGAGGGATTTGGGTCTCCAAAGTTTTGGGGCAGTAATGGTGAGGGCATGAAAAGAAAGGGAGTTTGGGTGGGAAGATGACAAGGGAGGGATTTGGGTCTCCAAAGAATTGGTCATCAATGGTGGGTGCATGGAAGAGGGGGAGTTAGGGTGGATAGAAGACAAGGAAGGGATTTGTGTCTCCAAAGGATTTGGGCAGTAATGGTGAGTGCATGAAAAGAAAGGGAATTTGGGTTGGTAGAAGACAAGGGAGGGATTTGTGTCTCCAAAGGTTTGGGCATCACTTGTGGGTGCATGGAAGAAAGGGAGTTTGGGTGTGTAGGAGACAAGGGAGGGATTTGTGTTTTTAAAGGTTTGGTCATCGATGGGTGCATGGAAGAGGGGGAGTTTGGGTGGGAAGAAGACAAGGGAGGGATTTTTGTCTCCAAAAGTTTGGGCATCATTGGTGGGTGCCTGGACGAGGGGGATTTTGGGGCAGTAATGGTGAGTGCATGAAAAGAAAGGGAGCATGGGTGGGTAGAAGACAAGGGAGGGATTTAGGTCTCCAAAGGTTTGGGCAACAATGGTGGGTGCATGGAAGAGGGGGAATTCGGGTGGGAAGAAGACAAGGGTGGGATTTGGGTCTCCAAAGGTATGGGCAACAATGGTGGGTGCATGGAAGAGGGGGAGTTTGGGTGGGAAGAAGACAAGGGAGGGATTTGGGTTTCCATATGTTTGGAGCAGTAATGGTGTGTGCATGGAAAGAGAGGGAGTTTGGGTGGGTAGAAGACACGGGAGGGATTTGTGTCTCCAAAGGTTTGGGCATCAATTGTGGGTGCATGGAAGAGAGGGAGTTTGGGTGGGTAGGAAAAAAGGGAGGGATTTGTGTCTCCAAAAGTTTGGGCATCAATGGTGGGTGCCTTGAAGAGGGGGATTTTGTGTGGGTAGAAGACAAGGGAGGGATTTGTGTCTCCAAAATTTTGGGGCAGTAATGGTGAGAGCTTGAAAGAGTGGGAATATGGGTGGGTAATGCCAGGCAAGGGAGTTGGATCTCATATACTTTGGAGAGTGTAATGATGGGTAAATGATAAGAGACATTTGGGTGGGTACATAACAAGGGAAGGATTTGATTCTCAAATATTCAGGTGGCAGAAATCATGAGTATCTGTTAAGAGAGGAGTTTGGGTTATTATATGAAGGGTGGGATTAGGGTCTCAGAAAGATGGCGTCAGAAATGGTGGATATATAGGAACAGAGGGAGTATGCTGGGTAAATGACAAGGGAGGGATTTGGGTCTTATACACTTTAGGGGCAGCAATGGTGAGTATGTAGCAAGAGAAATACTTTGGATGGGCATACGACAATGGAGAGATTAGGGTCTCACAAAGCCGGTGGCAAAATGATGGGTATATGCCCAGAGAGGAGTTTGGGTAGCTGTATGACCAGGGAGTGTTTGGGTCTCTTAAGGTTTGTGGCAGAAATAATTGGTATATTTCATGAAACAGAGTTTGGGTGGGTATATGTCAAGAGAGGGTGTTTTGTTGGGCTTATAAACATGGATATATTTGGGTCTGACATGTTTGTGGGAAGAAATGGTGGTTACATCACAAGACAGGAAATTGTGTGGTTACATGAAAATAGAAGAATTTTCAGTGGGCATATGGCAAGAGAAGGATTTGGGTCACAGCAGGATGGGGGCAGACATGGTGGATATATGGCTAGCGAGGGAGTTTGGGTGAGTACATGACATGGGGCAGATTGGGCCATCACAACGTTTGGGGGAAGAAATGGTGGAAACATTATAAGAGAGAGTATTAGGTTTGGTGTATGGCTAAGGAGGAATGAGTGACTTGGAAGGATGGGGCCAGAAATAGTGGGTACATGGCGAGAGAGGGAGTTCACTTGGTTGAATGAAAGGGAGAGATTTGTGTCTGATAAGGTTTTAGGGAAGAAATATTGGCTATATGGCAAGAGAGGTAGTGTGGATAGGCAGATGACAAAGGAGGGATGTGGTCTCATAAGGATGAAGGCAGCAACAGTGGGGAGAGAGAGAGAGAGAGAGAGAGAGAGAGAGAGAGAGAGAGAGAGAGATTGGGTTGGTATATGATATGAGAGAGATTATGGTTTTACAAAGTTTGATTGCAGATAAACAATTTTCATGAATTTACGATAAAGATGGATTTGATTGCGTGTATTGTGTGAACCACACTTTGAACTCAAATTTCAAGTTGAGGCCTAGAAAATTGATTTAGGTGGGTATATGACACAGAAGACTCTTTGGTATTGAAGATGGAAAATCTGACATTTTGTATACTATAGGGATAGAGGCCAGAAAAGGAATATGGTTTGATATATAAAAAGAAGAAAATTTGGGTTAGCATATGACAAAGAAGGGACTTTGGTTCCCACAGATTTGAGGGTCATACCACACATGCACTGTAAGACTCATAGAGGTAATTATGGAGCATTGAATCCAAATTGCTACATTTATCTAATCTCATAGATACGGATGAAGAAGACTGTGCTCCACCATCCATGTATTTTGCAAGATCCGGGCAAAACTTCACAGTATGAATGTCTCAACCTATCTGAGGTGAAGTGTGTGAGTGACAGTTATCCCCACAAATAGCTGTTATGTTTCCTGTTTGGCAACTTTTTTTGAATGTTGGTTTTATACCTCACCATCCAATGTAAGTAAGGAAATCTCCCCAGGAGCAATAATCACCCAGCAAACTCAAATCTACTGATCACATCTCAGTGAAAGGAATGGTAATTTGAAGTGACAGGTTTACCCTTGGTTATCCTTTATAAAAAATTTGTGTTTTAATAGGGCTTTTAGAATGGGCTGCTTACATAACAGGCCTAGCAGAAATGAGGATATACTAATGAGACAATTGTGTAGCTTGATCTATCAGAACAGTCAAATCATTGACGTCAACGTAATGAGTATTTCTACAGAAATCTCATGCCATGTAAAGCAATGTTCTCTACCCAAAGGAAAACCTTGTCTTCTTAAAGAGATTTCACACAATTCCTACTATCAAACCACCTTGCCAGATAAGACTAACAATTAGACAATGATGGGTGAGCTAAGGGAGGGTAGATGCCACCTCCTGACCACAACTGCTTATATGTCAATACCCTGTCCCTCTAGCTAAACTCTAATCTCAGTTCAGGACTTCAAGATGCAAGAGACTTGAAAGGGTCTCTGGATCTCTTTATCACTAGATAATTGGATGCTTGCCTATAATTTTAGGAAATTAATTCATGATCATCATGTCAGGATTCAGGCAAACACGGCACTGGGCCTGTTGTTGAGTCCATACCAACTGATTCATCAGTAGTAGGTAGAGAGAGAGAGAGATGAGGCCTGATGTGGGAATGTAAACCTCAAAACCCACCCTCAGTGACATATATTATCCACAAAGGCTATATGCATTCCAGCATGGTCACACCTCCTAATTTCCCAAACAGTTGCACTTCTTGGTAACTAAGTAAGTATTCAAGTACATGAGAGCCTGTTTTTCATTCCCTTTCATTAACTGTCACATTTCTCTAGAAGCCACCAACTGTCAGTAGTTTGTCAGTTAGAGGTACAGACTTCTGAGCCATCCCCCATAGTCAAAGATGCACTGTAGGAGGGCTCGAGAGTCTAACTTGCAAACTCCTGACAGTTGGTGGCTTCTAGAGAAGTGTGAGAGTTAATGTGGATGGAAACCATACTGGCATATATTTGAGTGCTTAGTCACCAAGCATACTGGAATATGACCTGGCCTCATCTTACACAGGCCTTTGCATGCAATCACGACGGCTCTGTATTTGTGAGAGCAATGACTCTGTCATGTCTTGAGATCACAATTTCACTCTTGGCATCTGCAGCCTCAGACTCATAAAATCTTTTTAAATGCTCCCTGCAATGGTACCTGAGTCTTGAAGAGAGGGCTACAAATATCCCATTGCACATACTCTCATTTTTTTTCCAGGATGACCAGTTGTGAATGTCTTTTTTAAACATAATCTACTGCACCAAGGTCTCTGAGGAGGTCTGAGAACTGCACTAATCTGTAGTTATCGAGATATGAATGTAGAGTGAAGCTTGATACTTCATTCATTTAACAAAATAATAGTATGAGGTTCAATACTGGGGCCTTGGATCTCCATAACCATATGTTCTCGACAAAGCTTACAGCAGCAGGCATGTGTTGCTTTCTATAGAGTAGACCTTAAATTCACTCTTAAGGAGCTGATTATTCCCAGAAAGTTTGTACCACTATTGCATTCATGGACATATCTTTCTAGGTTGTTCATTAATATAGTATGCAATATTCTTAGTTTGGTACGACGACTGATGATCCTCCCAGGAGCACACCATGTAGGCTAGAGCAAAGGATGAAATACTGGGACTAAACTGGGAACTAGGATTTAGGACTTTGTTGAAGTTAGAGATCATTACTGCAAGGCAAAGATTTCAGGCTACTATGGTGGCACTGCCTAAGGCTCATGATTTACACGCTACAGTATACGAAAACAGAAATATTGGGATGTATGTGGAATATCCAATAGACTAGGCCCTGGAAGAGAACACAGAAAGTTTGTGTATAGAGAGGGGTAGTATAGTCAACATCTAGTCCTGTGGCTGTGGATAGGGCAAGTACTAGTGGCACTCTAATTGTTCCTTATAGCACTGAAATTGGGGGTGTATGAGATTTGGGACCATGATGAAGCCTGAAGGCCTCTGCTCTGAAGTATAAGTTGTTTGTCTAGGCTGGGGTACTGGTATAGATTCAGCAGGATGTGAAAAAACACTTATGATGAGTATGTTAGGGATAATTAACAGGCCTGACTCTGGAGAGGTCATGGGGAATCTGAGTACAGAGTTGGGTTGTATAGGCAGCACACAGTGTTCTGTGGCTAAGTGTTGTAACAGGAACTTCATGCAGGAACCAAGATCTTACCTATAGCAAAGAAGAACATGAAGCAAAGGATTTCGGACATTGACAAAAGTTAGAAGTCACTACAAGGATGGGTGGTGGTGGTGCATGACTTTAATCATAGCACTTGGGAGGCAGAGGCAGGAGGATCTCTGTGAGTGTGAAGCCAACCTGGTCTACAGAGCTAGTGCAAAAATAGACTTCAAAGTTACGTAGAGAAGCCTTCTCTCGAATTAAAAATAGATAGATAGATAGACAGATAGGTAGATATAAGTAAGTCATTGCGAGGGAGAACAAGCACTCTTCTAGGGATGCCACTAGATTGTCTGGACTCCACTAGTTTGGGAAAACAATTATCTCTGCAGAAGGGTGCATACCTCTATAGTCTTTGTAGGAGGATATGGACAGTCTGGGCATGTGTGCAAGAACGTTTAGTGCAGAGGGAGCCTAGCTGTTAACTAAAGCATAGTAGAAGTTGCTGGGCCTAAGCTTGTCTGCACACATTCAAACCTGTAGATGCCTAAAGCTCGCAAATGGAAGGCAAATGTGGTTCTAGTAGGTCAGGCTGCATGTGGAAAAACACGTATTCATGTTTGTGTTGGTTATTACTCACTAGGCTAAACCCTGGAGGCCGAGCATGTGGGATGTCTAGGGACAAAGATAGGTGGCTTAATCATTTAAATGTCACTTGTGATTGAATGAAGGTAGAATGGTTCAAGTTGAGAGTATGGAAGTTGGATATAGCACAAAGGAATAGGCTAGGACAAGGTCAGTTGGAGGAACCAGAGTCTGCAGAAGCCTAGAGCCATCAAGTACAAGGAACTCATAGCCACACTAGTCATGGTCACTGGATGTTCGACCATTCTAGTTACGCCAGAAAATAAAATGTCAGATAGGGATGTAAACACCAGGCTCACCCAGGAGGAGACCACAGGAAGTCTGTGTATTTATTGGTGTATTTTATGTGTCACAAGGCTTTCTGAAAGTAGAAGTGGGTAGACAGGGCTAGGGTACATCCCTATGGGAGCATAGATGTAGGCTACAGCCAAGGACAAAATGCTTGGCATAGGCTAGGGCCAAGGAATGGGGACCTTGTTGAATTCTAGGGGTCATTACAGCAAGGCTAGGAGTCCAGACATCTGTGCCAAACTGCATGCAGCATGGGATTTATGTTTTGCATGACATGAAAACAGAAATATTGTGTTGTGTTCGGAGTTTCAGTAACTAGACTCTGGGGAGTGGATGGGAAGTTTGTGTATAGAGTGCCATGGTATAGTGAACATCTAGTCCTGTGGCCATAGATAGGACAACTATTGTAGAAATACTAAATGTTAACTATAGCACATGAATAGATGGAGGGCTGTGCTGGGGTGTGAGATTTTACACCCTACTGAATCCTAGAGGCACCTGTTATGTGTTATAGGTTGTCTATGTAGGCTAAAGTACTGTGATCAATTCAGCAAGTTGTAGAAAATCATGTATGATGAGTACATTTGGTGTTAGTCTACAGGCTTGACTCTGGGGAGTACATGGGTATTCTGGGTAATCTGGGTATTAAGTTGTGTTGTATAGGTAGCCTAGAGTGTCCTGTGTGTAAGTGTTGTTTCAGGAGATTCATGCAGGACACTATATGTTGCATTCAGCCTAAGAGACCATGGTGGGACTAAGATGGAACAAAGGATTTGGAACCCTACCAACAGCTAGAAGTCACTACTATTGAAATCTAGGGATGACACTGGATGTTCGATCCAGTCTGGACTCCACTGGATTAGAAAAACAATGATAGGATGCAGAGCAGTGCTCTGAAATCAAGACGATGGAGGAGTATTCTGATAGTCTGGGGATAGAATGGTCATGTAGGGCAGCCACAACTCCTCTGGTTCTATGAGAGACTGATAGTCTTTGTGGGAATCTAGATGCTGTCAACAGCACAGAAAAAGTTGATGGGTCTAAGAATGCCGGAGATTGCTATGGAGGCAGCTGGAGAAGACAAGGACACTGGTTGTTGCAACTTGGGTAGATCAAGCCCTCTATGAACAAAGTACTGAGTGGGTAACTAAACTAAACAAGTTAAAACCTGGGAAGACATAGAAAATCTGAATAAGGAATAATGTTCTATATTGTACCTAAAGTGTCCCGTGGATGTACTAGTGCAGGGTAAGTGCTAGCAAAGCCTAGATGTTCACGACAGAAAAGGAGGATTCCTGAGAATAGTCTGAGCTGAGTTATTTGGGACCATACTCAAGAGAAGACCCTTGAATCAAGAGGCAAACAGCCAGATTATGCAGGGGTGCTGGCTGTTAAACTCAAGCTAGATTCAGATGGATATGGAAAACAAGTATTGGTTGGTGGCATATATAAGAAGCCAGTTCCTGGAGGAGAACATTAGGAATGTGGTGGAGTAGGGTGCTGCAGGTAACAGAGAGGGTACTGTGGGTGGGTGAAGGTAGCAACTTGTCTGCTGCATGTATGTCGGCAATCGCACACGTGGAAGGCCAAGATATGGGATTTCCGAAATTATAGAAGCCTAGATATTGCTACTTAGGTGATCAAACTAAATTTGTATAATGACTTTGGGAAAGAGGCTAGATCCAGGAAGAGATAGAATATGAAATATCTGGTTGTGAGGGAGTGAGTACTTACCAGGCCATACCATGGTGAAGGACTCAGGAATACAGAATTTGGATTCGGGTAAGATAGCAAAATGAGTACTATATGTAGATTCAAGCAGCGCAGGTCCTTGTAGGACAATGTATGTTGGTTGGAGGACAGGAGTAGATGCTGGGATTCGGCCCTCACATTTGGAACTCTGTTGAATCCTGTGAGCATTACTACAACATGCAAGAATATCATTGGCAAATCTAGACTTGGACACTTGTAGTGACTTATGATCTGTTTGTTGGCATATGGGGAAACGCTATCTGGTAGGGGAAATTTTCTGGGCTTGGTCTTTAGGGAAGATATGGAAAGTCTGGAATGGAAATGGAGTTGTGAAAGCAGGGCAACTATTTCATGCATGGGTGTAGGTGTGTTAAATTAGGGTAGCCTAACTGTTGACTATACCAAAGAAGGAGTTGCTGGACCTAGTCTTGGCTGAAGGCTTTGAAAACCTTCACAGGCCTAAAATTTGCAAATGCAAGGCAGATGAGGCAGCTGTAAGTCAGACAGCATGTGGAAAATCAAATATTCACTTGTGTGTAGTGGGTTACTCAATTGGCTAAAGTTGGGTCCTGGTGGTTGTGGGATGTCTGGTTATATAATGAAGTGGTTTAGGCATCGGAATCATCCTGCAGATGGATTCAGGTAGGATGGTTACTGTTGGGAATATAGATGCTGGATACAGCACAAAAGAATGTGCTAGGACAAGGCCATTTGGAGGGAAAGTGCCAGCAGAAGCTTAGAACTATCTATCAAAGCACGGTAGGACTAAGATGGAGCCTAGGGTTTGGAACTCAGCAAACAGCTAAAAGTCACTATAAGTGTGAGAAAACAGCTCTTTTAGAGTTCTCACTGGATGTTTCATCAGGTCTGGACTCTACTGGAGTAGGAAAAGAATTATCTGCTCGAAAGGTGCACTTACTTCTCTTGTCATTGTAGAAGGATTTGGACAGTCTTGGCATGCTGTGATATTATGTAGTCAGCCAGAGATCCTGTGGTTTGATGAGGTTGGGGTTGTCTCAGTGGGAATGTATATGTTGTCTACAGCACAGGAGGATTTGATGGGACTAGGAATCCTATATGCTATGAATATGTTTTATTACCATTGGTTATTCAAGAAGATGCTTTGGGCAATCGATTAGTAGAATATAGCCAGGCAGGAAATCTGAACAGAGATATAGAGAGAAAGTAGGCAGAGTCAGGGAGATGCCATGTAGCTGCTGAAGGAGAAAACCAGCAGCTACCAGTGAGAGCCTTACTGGTATGGATCATAATGATACATAGATATACAAAAGGGAATCCCACATCAATATGAGCTATGTTTGGAGGGATGTGGAAAAACAGTATTTGGAACAGGAAATATTCACTAGGTTCGAACTTTAGGAGGACACGATAACTTTTCATAAGGAGTGGGGTTATTCCATTAGCCAGTACAGGTATGATAAGTGTTGGGGAACTCTCAGTGTTGGCTACAGAATAGTAGTAGCTGGTGGGATCATGCTGTGTTTTGAGATTTGTGTCCCTAAAACATGCCAAAAATCACTACTGCAGAGTGCAAGGGTCCATTCTTTGATGGGACAGGGACTATTCAATCTAGGATAAATTCCACTGAATATGGAAAACCAATTACAGAGTATGGATATCTTCACCTGGATAAATCCTGGAGGGGGACATAGGAAGTCTGGGTATGGTGTGAAGAGGTATGGGCAACTCTAAGACCCCTGTTGGTTTATCTAAATAGGATTATATCTGGCTGTAGCCCAGATGTTCTCTATAATATAGGAAAACTGTTCTAAATAGGCTGCAACATGTTGAAGCCTAAAATTCACTACTATAAGGCAAGGAGTCCAGACCAAGATTGAACATTTCTTATGGTTTCCAGGTTATACATAACAGAATGTTAAAAATCAAGTGTCTAATACTGTGTGATATTCTCAATAGGCTAGACACCAGAAGATAGGTGAACCCTGGTTATGGACTGGGCTTATGTTGGTTGTAGAAAGCCTCCTTAGGTGAGTGAGTATATTAAAGGAGGCTGTATGCTCACCACAGTAAAAGAGATATTGAGGCTAGGCTGGGTCACCTGACTTGGGATAAGGTGGAAGCCTGGAGGCCATGATTTGTTGCTACACAGCCAGACAAGATATGGACACTGGTTTGCGTATATTCATTAGGTACAGAGGAATGTGGAGATGCAAGTATTCGTGTGTGTGTGTGTGTGTGTGTGTGTGTGTGTGTGTATGTGTGTGAGTGTGTGTGTGTGTACGGTCAACAGGCTAAGCCATGGAGTAGGAATGTTATTTGGGAATGATTTTAGGGAAGACATTCAAGATACTAGCCAAAGATTGAGGCGGACATTTTGGACTAAACCATTGACAGGGATAGTATTGTTGAAGAATTTGGAGAAGCAAATGATCTGTCATGTGTTCTACCACAACAAAGGTAGATATGTAAAAAAGGTTGAGGTGGAAAATTTGCGTTAGAGATATTAAACAAAGTCTCCATCTAAACCCAAACTCTCTTTGCCTTCTCAATATCTTCCCCCTATCATCAAAGTGTCAGGAGTGGTACAGTCCACTATTTGTTCCTTCCTTCCCCAGGCATTCTTGTGGGTCAGAACCAGGCTTTGTGATGTCAGAGCACAAGCTCACCTACTATTGGTCGAGACCTTGATGATGACTCAGGTCTGAGGGTGTGGCCTTCCCTACTCTGCCAGTTGTTCACAGCCCCTCGAGGGAGAAACAACACGCGCTCACGCGACTTGTTGATGGAGAGTCCAGCAAAGGAACCTAAGGAATCACTGTCCGACATGGACCTCCCAACATCCAGTAGTGATGTTCCGATGGCAGCGAACGGGCCAGTCGTTATGGTGAAGACAAAGGCAGCTCTAAAGCAGTATCCACCTTACATGTCGTGCGGAAAGGTGAGTTGACGAACCCTACTGGAGCTCCCTCCTCTACTCATTTACTCTTACCTAAAGTCACTACCTCTCTCCTTCCTGGCATAAATCCCTTATCAATTCTCACCTCTTCCGACAAAGTGTCCTTCACATGCCTCTCCTGACTTCTCCCTCTATTAACTAATTCTTGTGTTCACCTCTTGCCATTCCAGGCACACAAGAAAAGCAAACACCGGAAGCACTCCTCAAAGAAGAGGAACAAGAGAAAGAGGGAGGCCGAAGAGGCAGCTGCCCTCGAACGGAAGAAAATCAAAGTGAAAGCTGTTACTGCAATGCCTGAACCTAAGGAGGAGGAGCCTGAAAAGGAAGGCGAGGTGCACACTACTGGAGAAGCAAGCGTGGTCGCAGCAGCCGATGAGGGGGAGAGCCAATTAGATGGCTATCATGAAGACGGGGAATGCCCAAATATGACAAAGAAAATTGCATTGGTATAAATTTCTTAAATTGAAAATGAATTCAATTTAGTTGAAAAGCTATGTGTCTTTTACAGTGACTAAAGGCGAAACGAGGAAAGGGAAGGAAAAATGATGGTTATAGGAGAAGAGAGGGAAGATGGGTGGGTGAATGGCAATGGAGAGATTTGTTCTTCACTAGGTTTGGGACAGTCATAGTGGGTTCATGGAAAGAGGGGGAGTTTGGGTTGGTAGAAGACAAGGGAGGGATTTGGGTCTACAAAGGTTTGGGCATTAATTCTGGGTGCATAAAAGAGGCGAGTTTGTGTGGGAAGAAGACAAGGGAGGGATTAGGGTCTCCAAAATTTTGTGGCTTTAACGGTGAGAGCATGGAAAGAGAGGGAGTTTTGGTGGGTAGGAGACAAGGGAGGGATTTGTGTCTCCAAAGGTTTGGGCATCAATGGTGGGTGCATGGAAGACGGGGAGTTTGGGTGGGAAGAAGACAAGGGAGGGATTTGGGTCTCCAAAGTTTTGGGGCAGTAATGGTGAGGGCATGAAAAGAAAGGGAGTTTGGGTGGGAAGATGACAAGGGAGGGATTTGGGTCTCCAAAGAATTGGTCATCAATGGTGGGTGCATGGAGGAGGGGGAGTTAGGGTGGATAGAAGACAAGGAAGGGATTTGTGTCTCCAAAGGATTTGGGCAGTAATGGTGAGTGCATGAAAAGAAAGGGAACTTGGGTTGGTAGAAGACAAGGGAGGGATTTCTGTCTCCAAAGGTTTGGGCAACACTTGTGGGTGCATGGAAGAAAGGGAGTTTGGGTGTGTAGGAGACAAGGCAGGGCTTTGTGTTTTTAAAGGTTTGGGCATCAATGATGGGTGCATGGAAGAGGGGGAGTTTGGGTGGGAAGAAGACAAGGGAGGGATTTTTGTCTCCAAACGTTTGGGCAACATTGGTGGGTGCCTGGACGAGGGGGATTTTGGGGCAGTAATGGTGAGTGCATGAAAAGAAAGGGAGCATGGGTGGGTAGAAGACAAGGGAGGGATTTGGGTCTCCAAAGGTTTGGGCATCAATGGTGGGTGCATGAAAGTGGGGATGTTTGGGTTGGAAGAAGACAAGGGTGGGATTTGGGTCTCCAAAGGTTTGGGAAACAATGGTGGGTGCATGGAAGAGGGGGAGTTCGGGTGGGAAGAAGACAAGGGTGGGATTTGGGTCTCCAAAGGTTTGTGAAACAATGGTGGGTGCATGGAAGAGGGGGAGTTTGGGTGGGAAGAAGACAAGGGAGGGATTTGGGTTTCCATATGTTTGGAGCAGTAATGGTGAGTGCATGGAAAGAGAGGGAGTTTGGGTGGGTAGAAGGCACGGGAGGGATTTGGGTCTCCAAAGGTTTGGGCATCAATTGTGGGTGCATGGAAGAGAGGGAGTTTGGGTGGGTAGGAAAAAAGGGAGGGATTTGTGTCTCCAAAAGTTTGGGCATCAATGGTGGGTGCCTTGAAGAGGGGGATTTTGTGTGGGTAGAAGACAAGGGAGGGATTTGTGACTCCAAAATTTTGGGGCAGTAATGGTGAGAGCTTGGAAAGAGTGGGAATATGGGTGGGTAATGCCAGGGAAGGGAGTTGGATCTCATATACTTTGGAGAGTGTAATGATGGGTAATTGATAAGAGACATTTGGGTGGGTACATGACAAGGGAAGGATTTGATTCTCAAATACTCAGGTGGCAGAAATCATGAGTATCTGTTAAGAGAGGAGTTTGGGTTATTATATGAAGGGTGGGATTAGGGTCTCAGAAAGATGGGGTCAGAAATGGTGGATATATAGGAACAGAGGGAGTATGCTGGGTAAATGACAAGGGAGGGATTTGGGTCTTATACACTTTAGGGGCAGCAATGGTGAGTATGTAGCAAGAGAAATACTTTGGATGGGCATACGACAATGGAGAGATTAGGGTCTCACAAAGCCGGTGGCAAAATGATGGGTATATGCCCAGAGAGGAGTTTGGGTAGCTGTATGACCAGGGGGTGTTTGGGTCTCTTAAGGTTTGGGGCAGAAATAATTGGTATATTTCATGAAACAGAGTTTTGGTGGGTATATGTCAAGAGAGGGTGTTTTGTTGGGCTTATAAACATGGATATATTTGGGTCTGACATGTTTGGGGGAAGAAATGGCGGTTAAATCACAAGACAGGAAATTGTGTGGTTACATGAAAATAGAAGAATTTTCAGTGGGCATATGGCAAGAGAAGGATTTGGGTCACAGCAGGATGGGGGCAGACATGGTGGATATATGGCTAGCGAGGGAGTTTGGGTGAGTACATGACATGGGGCAGATTGGGCCATCACAACGTTTGGGGGAAGAAATGGTGGAAACATTATAAGAGAGAGTATTAGGTTTGGTGTATGGCTAAGGAGGAATGAGTGTCTTGGAAGGATGGGTCCAGAAATAGTGGGTACATGGCGAGAGAGGGAGTTCACTTGGTTGAATGAAAGGGAGAGATTTGTGTCTGATAAGGTTTTAGGGAAGAAATATTGGCTATATGGCAAGAGAGGTAGTGTGGATAGGCAGATGACAAAGGAGGGATGTGGTCTCATAAGGATGAAGGCAGCAACAGTGGGGAGAGAGAGAGAGATAGAGAGAGAGAGAGAGAGATTGGGTTGGTATATGATATGAGAGAGATTATGGTTTTACAAAGTTTGATGGCAGATAAACAATTTTCATGAATTTACGATAAAGATGGATTTGATTGCGTGTATTGTATGAACCACACCTTGAACTCAAATTTCAAGTTGAGGCCTAGAAAATTGATTTAGGTGGGTATATGACACAGAAGACTCTTTGGTGTTGAAGATGGAAAATCTGACATTTTGTATACTATAGGGATAGAGGCCAGAAAAGGAATATGGTTTGATATATAAAAAGAAGAAAAATTGGGTTAGCATATGACAAAGAAGGGACTTTGGTTCCCACAGATTTGAGGGTCATACCACACATGCACTGTAAGACTCATAGAGGTAATTATGGAGCATTGAATCCAAATTGCTACATTTATCTAATCTCATAGATACCGATGAAGAAGACTGTGCTCCACCATCCATGTATTTTGCAAGATCCGGGCAAAACTTCACAGTATGAATGTCTCAACCTATCTGAGGTGAAGTGTGTGAGTGACAGTTATCCCCACAAATAGCTGTTATGTTTCCTGTTTGGCAACTTTTTTTGAATGTTGGTTTTATACCTCACCATCCAATGTAAGTAAGGAAATCTCCCCAGGAGCAATAATCACCCAGCAAACTCAAATCTACTGATCACATCTCAGTGAAAGGAATGGTAATTTGAAGTGACAGGTTTACCCATGGTTATCCTTTATAAAAAATTTGTGTTTTAATAGGGCTTTTAGAATGGGCTGCTTACATAACAGGCCTAGCAGAAATGAGGATATACTAATGAGACAACTGTGTAGCTTGATCTATCAGAACAGTCAAATCATTGACTTCAACGTAATGAGTATTTCTACAGAAATCTCATGCCAGGTAAAGCAATGTTCTCTACCCAAAGGAAAACCTTGTCTCCTTAAAGAGATTTCACACAATTCCTACTATCAAACCACCTTGCCAGATAAGACTAACAATTAGACAATGATGGGTGAGCTAAGGGAGGGTAGATGCCACCTCCTGACCACAACTGCTTATATGTCAATACCCTGTCCCTCTAGCTAAACTCTAATCTCAGTTCAGGACTTCAAGATGCAAGAGACTTGAAAGGGTCTCTGGATCTCTTTATCTCTAGTTAATTGGATGCTTGCCTATAATTTTAGGAAATTAATTCATGATAATCATGTCAGGATTCAGGCAAACACGGCACTGGGCCTGTTGTTGAGTCCATACCAACTGATTCATCAGTAGTAGGTAGAGAGAGAGAGAGAGACGAGGCCTGATGTGGGAATGTAAACCTCAAAACCCACCCTCAGTGACATATATAATCCACAAAGGCTATATGCATTCCAGCATGGTCACACCTCCTAATTTCCCAAACAGTTGCACTTCTTGGTAACTAAGTAAGTATTCAAGTACATGAGAGCCTGTTTTTCATTCCCTTTCATTAACTGTCACATTTCTCTAGAAGCCAGCAACTGTCAGTAGTTTGTCAGTTAGAGGTACAGACTTCTGAGCCATCCCCCATAGTCAAAGATGCACTGTAGGAGGGCTCCGGAGTCTAAATGGCAAACTCCTGACAGTTGGTGTCTTCTAGAGAAGTGTGAGAGTTAATGTGGATGGAAACCATACTGGCATATATTTGAGTGCTTAGTCACCAAGCATACTGGAATATGACCTGGCCTCATCTTACACAGGCCTTTGCATGCAATCACGACGGCTCTGTATTTGTGAGAGCAATGACTCTGTCATGTCTTGAGATCACAATTTCACTCTTGGCATCTGCAGCCTCAGACTCATAAAATCTTTTTAAATGCTCCCTGCAATGGTACCTGAGTCTTGAAGAGAGGGCTACAAATATCCCATTGCACATACTCTCATTTTTTTTCCAGGATGACCAGTTTTGAATGTCTTTTTTAAACATAATCTACCTCACCAAGGTCTCTGAGGAGGTCTGAGAACTGCACTAATCTGTAGTTATCGAGGTATGAATGTAGAGTGAAGCTTGATACTTCATTCATTTAACAAAATAATAGTATGAGGTTCAATACTGGGGCCTTGGAACTCCATAACCATGTGTTCTCGACAAAGCTTACAGCAGCAGGCATGTGTTGCTTTCTGTAGAGTAGACCTTAAATTCACTCTTAAGGAGCTGATTATTCCCAGAAAGTTTGTACCACTATTGCATTCATGGACATATCTTTCTAGGTTGTTCATTAATATAGTATGCAATATTCTTAGTTTGGTACGATGACTGATGATCCTCCCAGGAGCACACCATGTAGGCTAGAGCAAAGGATGAAATACTGGGACTAAACTGGGAACTAGGATTTAGGACTTTGTTGAAGTTAGAGATCATTACTGCAAGGCAAAGATTTCAGGCTACTATGGTGGCACTGCCTAAGGCTCATGATTTACACGCTACAGGATATGAAAACAGAAATATTGGGATGTATGTGGAATATCCAATAGACTAGGCCCTGGAAGAGAACACAGAAAGTTTGTGTATAGAGAGGGGTAGTATAGTCAACATCTAGTCCTGTGCCTGTGGATAGGGCAAGTACTAGTGGCACTCTAATTGTTCCTTATAGCACTGAAATTGGGGGTGTATGAGATTTGGGACCATGATGAAGCCTGAAGGCCTCTGCTCTGAAGTATAAGTTGTTTGTCTAGGCTGGGGTACTGGTATAGATTCAGCAGGATGTGCAAGAACATTTATGATGAGTATGTTAGGGATAATTAACAGGCCTGACTCTGGAGTGGTCATGGGGAATCTGAGTACAGAGTTGGGTTGTATAGGCAGCACACAGTGTTCTGTGGCTAAGTGTTGTAACAGGAACTTCATGCAGGAACCAAGATCTTACCTATAGCAAAGAAGAACATGGTAGTACTAGTCTGAAGCAAAGGATTTCGGACATTGACAAAAGTTAGAAGTCACTACAAGGATGGGTGGTGGTGGTGCATGACTTTAATCATAGCACTTGGGAGGCAGAGGCAGGAGGATCTCTGTAAGTGTGAAGCCAACCTGGTCTACAGAGCTAGTGCACACATAGACTTCAAAGTTACATAGAGAAGCCTTCCCTCAGATTAAAAATAGATAGGTAGATAGATAGACAGATAGGTAGATATAAGTAAGTCATTGCGAGTGAGAACAAGCACTATTCTAGGGATGCCACTAGATGGTCTGGACTCCACTAGTTTGGGAAAACAATTATCTTTGCAGAAGGGTGCATACCTCTATCGACTTTATAGGAGGATATGGACAGTCTGGGCATGTGTGCAAGAACGTTGAGTGCAGAGGGAGCCTAGCTGTTCACTAAAGCATAGTAGAAGTTGTAGGGCCTAAGCTTGTCTGCACACATTCAATCCTGTAGATGCCTAAAGCTCACAAATGGAAGGCAAGTGTGTTTCTAGTAGGTCAGGCTGCATGTGGAAAAACAAGTATTCATGTTTGTGTTGGTTATTACTCACTAGGCTAAACCCTGGAGGCCGAGCATGTGGGATGTCTAGGGACAAAGATAGGTGGCTTAATCATTTAAATGTCACTTGTGATTGAATGAAGGTAGAATGGTTCAAGTTGAGAGTATGGAAGTTGGATATAGCACAAAAGAATAGGCTAGGACAAGGTCAGTTGGAGGAACCAGAGTCTGCAGAAGCCTAGAGCCATCAAGTACAAGGAACTCTTAGAAACACTAGTCATGGTCACTGGATGTTCGACCATTCTAGTTACGCCAGAAAATAAAATGTCAGATAGGGATGTAAACACCAGGCTCACCCAGGAGGAGACCACAGGAAGTCTGTGTATTTATTGGTGTATTTTATGTGTCACAAGGCTTTCTGAAAGTAGATGTGGGTAGACAGGGCTAGGGTACATCCCTATGGGAGCATAGATGTAGGCTACAGCCAAGGACAAAATGCTTGGCATAGGCTAGGGCCAAGGAATGGGGACCTTGTTGAATTCTAGGGGTCATTACAGCAAGGCTAGGAGTCCAGACATCTGTGCCAAACTGCATGCAGCATGGGATTTATGTTTTGCATGACATGAAAACAGAAATATTGGGTTGTGTTTGGAGTTTCAGTAACTAGACTCTGGGGAGTGGATGGGAAGTTTGTGTATAGAGTGCCATGGTATAGTGAACATCTAGTCCTGTGGCCATAGATAGGACAACTATTGTAGAAAAACTAAATGTTAACTATAGCACATGAATAGATGGAGGGCTGTGCTGGGGTGTGAGATTATACACCCTACCGAATCCTAGAGGCACCTGTTATGTGTTATAGTTTGTCTATGTAGGCTAGAGTACTGTGATCAATTCAGCAAGTTGTAGAAAATCATGTATGATGAGTACATTTGGTGTTAGTCTACAGGCTTGACTCTGGGGAGTACATGGGTATTCTGGGAAATCTGGGTATTAAGTTGTGTTGTATAGGTAGCCTAGAGTGTCCTGTGTGTAAGTGTTGTTTCAGGAGATTCATGCAGGACACTATATGTTGCATTCAGCCTAAGAGACCATGGTGGGACTAAGATGGAACAAAGGATTTGGAACCCTACCAACAGCTAGAAGTCACTACTATTGAAATCTAGGGATGACACTGGATGTTCCATCCAGTCTGGACTCCACTGTATTAGAAAAACAATGATAGGATGCAGAGCAGTGCTCTGAAATCTAGACGATGGAGGAGTATTCTGATAGTCTGGGGATAGAATGGTCATGTAGGGCAGCCACAACTCCTCTGGTTCTATGAGAGACTGATAGTCTTTGTGGGAATCTAGATGCTGTCAACAGCACAAAAAAAGTTGATGGGTCTAAGAATGCCGGAGATTGCTATAGAGGCAGCTGGAGAAGACCAGGACACTGGTTGTTGCAACTTGGGTAGATCAAGCCCTCTATGTACAAAGTACTGAGTGGGTAACTAAACTAAACAAGTTAAAACCTGGGAAGACATAGAAAATCTGAATAAGGAATAATGCTCTATACTGTACCTAAAGTGTCCCGTGGATGTATTAGTGCAGGGTAAGTGCTAGCAAAGCCTAGATGTTCACGACAGAAAAGGAGGATTCCTGAGAATAGTCTGAGCTGAGTTATTTGGGACCATACTCCCTAGAAGACCCTTGACTCAAGAGGCAAACAGCCAGATTATGCAGGGGTGCTGGCTGTTAAACTCAAGCTAGATGCAGATGGATATGGAAAACAAGTATTGGTTGGTGGCTTAAATAAGAAGCCAGTTCCTGGAGGAGAACATTAGGAATGTGGTAGAGTAGGGTGCTGCAGGTAACACAGAGGGTACTGTGGGTGGGTGAAGGTAGCAACTTGTCTGCTGCATGTATGTCGGCAATCGCACACGTGGAAGGCCAAGACATGGGATTTCCGAAATTATAGAAGCCTAGATATTGCTACTTATGTGATCAAACTAAATTTGTATAATGACTTTGGGAAAGAGGCTAGATCCAGATAGAGATAGAATATGAAATATCTGGTTGTGAGGGAGTGAGTACTTACCAGGCCATACCATGGTGGAGGACTCAGGAATACAGAATTTGGATTCGGGTAAGATAGTTAGCAAAATGAGTACTATATGTAGATTCAAGCAGCGCAGGTCCTTGTAGGACAATGTATGTTGGTTGGAGGACAGGAGTAGATGCTGGGATTCGGCCCTCACATTTGGAACTCTGTTGAATCCTGTGAGCATTACTACAACATGCAAGAATATCAGTGGCAAAAACTAGACTTGGACACTTGTAGTGACTTATGATCTGTTTGTTGGCATATGGGGAAACGCTATCTGGTAGGGGAAATATTCTGGGCTTGGTCTTTGGGGAAGATATGGAAAGTCTGGATTGGAAATGGAGTTGTGAAAGCAGGGCAACTAATTCATGCATGGGTGTAGGTGTGTTAAATTCAGGGGAGCCTAACTGTTGACTGTACCAAAGAAGGAGTTGCTGGACCTAGTCTTGGCTGAAGGCTTTGAAAACCTTCACAGGCCTAAAATTTGCAAATGCAAGGCACATGAGGCAGCTGTAAGTCAGACTGCATGTGGAAAATCAAATATTCACTTGTGTGTAGTGGGTTACTCAATTGGCTAAAGTTGGGTCCTGGTGGTTGTGGGATGTCTGGTTATATAATGAAGTGGTTTAGGCATCGGAATCATCCTGCAGATGGATTCAGGTAGGATGGTTACTGTTGGGAATGTAGATGCTGGATACAGCACAAAAGAATGTGCTAGGACAAGGCCAGTTGGAGGGAAAGTGCCAGCAGAAGCTTAGAACTATCTATCAAAGCACGGTAGGACTAAGATGGCGCCTAGGGTTTGGAACTCAGCAAACAGCTAAAAGTCACTGTAAGTGTGAGAAAACAGCTCTTTTAGAGTTCTCACTGGATGTTTCATCAGGTCTGGACTCTACTGGAGTAGGAAAAGAATTATCTGCTCGAAAGGTGCACTTACTTCTCTTGGCATTGTAGAAGGATTTGGACAGTCTTGGCATGCTGTGATATTATGTAGTCAGCCAGAGATCCTGTGGTTTGATGAGGTTGGGGTTGTCTCAGTGGGAATGTATATGTTGTCTACAGCACAGGAGGATTTGATGGGACTAGGAATCCTATATGCTATGAATATGTTTTATTACCATTGGTTATTCAAGAAGATGCTTTGGGCAATCGATTAGTAGAATATAGCCAGGCAGGAAATCTGAACAGAGATATAGAGAGAAAGTAGGCAGAGTCAGGGAGATGCCATGTAGCTGCTGAAGGAGAAAACCAGCAGCTACCAGTGAGAGCCTTACTGGTATGGATCATAATGATACATAGATATACAAAAGGGAATCCCACATCAATATGAGCTATGTTTGGAGGGATGTGGAAAAACAGTATTTGGAACAGGAAATATTCACTAGGTTCGAACTTTAGGAGGACACGATAACTTTTCATAAGGAGTGGGGTTATTCCATTAGCCAGTACAGGTATGATAAGTGTTGGGGAACTCTCAGTGTTGGCTACAGAATAGTAGTAGCTGGTGGGATCATGCTGTGTTTTGAGATTTGTGTCCCTAAAACATGCCAAAAATCACTACTGCAGAGTGCAAGGGTCCATTCTTTGATGGGACAGGGACTATTCAATCTAGGATAAATTCCACTGAATATGGAAAACCAATTACAGAGTATGGATATCTTCACCTGGATAAATCCTGGAGGGGGACATAGGAAGTCTGGGTATGGTGTGAAGAGGTATGGGCAACTCTAAGACCCCTGTTGGTTTATCTAAATAGGATTATATCTGGATGTAGCCCAGATGTTCTCTATAATATAGGAAAACTGTTCTAAATAGGCTGCAACATGTTGAAGCCTAAAATTCACTACTATAAGGCAAGGAGTCCAGACCAAGATTGAACATTTCTTGTGGTTTCCAGGTTATACATAACAGAATGTTAAAAATCAAGTGTCTAATACTGTGTGATATTCTCAATAGGCTAGACACCAGAAGATAGGAGAACCCTGGTTATGGACTGGGCTTATGTTGGTTGTAGAAAGCCTCCTTAGGTGAGTGAGTATATAAAAGGAGGCTGTATGCTCACCACAGTAAAAGAGATATTGAGGCTAGGCTGCGTCACCTGACTTGGGATAAGGTGGAAGCCTGGAGGCCATGATTTGTTGCTACACAGCCAGACAAGATATGGACACTGGTTTGCGTATATTCATTAGGTACAGAGGAATGTGGAGATGCAAGTATTCGCGTGTGTGTGTGTGTGTGTGTGTGTGTGAGTGTGTGTGACTGTGTGTGTGTACGGTCAACAGGCTAAGCCATGGAGTAGGAATGTTATTTGGGAATGATTTTAGGGAAGACATTCAAGATACTAGCCAAAGATTGAGGCGGACATTTTGGACTAAACAATTGACAGGGATGGTATTGTTGAAGGATTTGGAGAAGCAAATGATCTGTCATGTGTTCTACCACAACAAAGGTAGATATGTAAAAAAAGGTTGAGGTGGAAAATTTGACTTAGAGTTATTAAACAAAGTCTCCATCTAAACCCAAACTCTCTTTGCCTTCTCAATATCTTCCCCCTATCATCAAAGTGTCAGGAGTGGTACAGTCCACTATTTGTTCCTTCCTTCCCCAGGCATTCTTGTGGGTCAGAACCAGGCTTTGTGATGTCAGAGCACAAGCTCACCTACTATTGGTCGAGACCTTGATGATGACTCAGGTCTGAGGGTGTGGCCTTCCCTACCCTGCCAGTTGTTCACAGCCCCTCGAGGGAGAAACAACACGCGCTCATGCGACTTGGTGATGGAGAGTCTAGCAAAGGAATCTAAGGAATCACTGTCCGACATGGACCTCCCAACATCCTGTAGTGATGTTCCGATGGCAGCGAATGGGCCAGTCCTTATGATGAAGACAAAGGCAGCTCTAAAGCAGTATCCACCTTACATGTCGTGCGGAAAGGTGAGTTGACAAACCCTACTGGAGCTCCCTCCTCTACTCATTTACTCTTACCTAAAGTCACTACCTCTCTCCTTCCTGGCATAAATCCCTTATCAATTCTCACCTCTTCCGACAAAGTGTCCTTCACATGCCTCTCCTGACTTCTCCCTCTATTAACTAATTCTTGTGTTCACCTCTTGCCATTCCAGGCACACAAGAAAAGCAAACACAGGAAGAAGAAGAACAAGAGGAAGAGGGAGGCCGAAGAGGCAGCTGCCCTCGAACGGAAGAAAATCAAAGTGAAAGCTGTTACTGCAATGCCTGAACCTATGGAGAAAGAGCCTGAAAAGGAAGCCGAGGTGCACACTACTGGAGAAGCAAGCGTGGTCGCAGCAGCCGATGAGGGGGAGATCCAATAAGATGGCTATCATGAAGACAGGGAATGCCCAAATATGACAAAGAAAATTGCATTGGTATAAATTTCTTAAATTGAAAATAAATTCAATTTAGTTGAAAAGCTATGTGTCTTTTACAGTGACTAAAGGCGAAACGAGGAAAGGGAAGGAAAAATGATGGTTATAGGAGAAGAGAGGGAAGATGGGTGGGTGAATGGCAACGGAGAGATTTGTTCTTCACTAGGTTAGGAACAGTCATAGTGGGTGCATGGAAGAGGGGGAGTTTGGGTTGGTAGAAGACAAGGGAGGGATTTGGGTCTCCAAATGTTTGGGCATCAATGATGGGTGCATGGAAGAGTGGGAGTTTGGGTGGGAAGAAGACAAGGAAGGGATTTGGGTCTCCAAAGGTTTGGGGCAGTAATGGTGAGTGTGTGAAAAATGAGGGAGTTTGGGTGGGTAGAAGTCAAGGGAGGGATTTGTGTCTCCAAAGGTTTGGGCATCAATTGTGGGTGCATGGAAGAGAGGGAGTTTGGGTGGGTAGATGACAAGGGAGGGATTTGGGTCTCCAAAGTTTGGGCATCAATGGTGGGTGCATGGAAGAGGGGGAGTTTGGGTGGGAAGAAGAAAAGGGAGGGATTTGGGTCTCCAAAAGTTTGGGCATCAATGGTGGGTGCATGGAAGAGGGGGAGTTTGGGTGGGAAGAAGACAAGGGAGGGATTTGTGTCTCCATAGGTTTTTCATACAGATAAAGTTACGAATGTTCTAGGATGTCCTGCATATAAGTCTGTCCTACAGAAGGGGTTTTTAGGGAAGTAGGGCCTGTCTCACAGAATCAGTGTTTTGATAACCTTCATCTGTCTCCTGAAAAATATTAGAAATGAACTAATATGCCTTTCAGATAAGTTATATATGTGAAAGGTTCTTGGGAGGAGCTAGTCTCTCTCTCTCTCTCTCTCTCTCTCTCTCTCTCTCTCTCTTTCTTCCTCTTCTTCTTCTTCTTCTTCTTCTTCTTCTTCTTCTTCTTCTTCTTCTCTCTTTCTCTCCCTCTACCTTTCTACCTATATCACTTTCTCCTTCTCTGCCTTTCTTTGCCTTTCTTCCCTCCTCTCACTCATAATCTATGTTGTTTTAACCTCAATCTGTCCTATAGTTAGGATGAACTTGTATATCCATCCTCGTTCTGTTCTACTGGGGAGACTATGATGGATTTAGTGTGTGTCTCTCAAATGCAGTTGTTTTTTTTTTTAAATCTGTGATCTATCCTACAGCTAAAAATAGAATTTACACAGTTCTTTATACCTAAGTACATCCTATGGAAAAGAGATGAAGGGAGCTAATATTGTCTCTCACAGTGAATGCAGTTCAAACACAGTCTGTACAACAAAGGATATGAGGAGTAAAGTAGTGTGCTATCCAGTCCAGCCTATCCTAAGATTGAAGATTGGAGGAAGCTAGCAACTGTCTCTCAGAATCCATAATTCATGCTGTTTTGTTGTCTTTCAAGCTAAGGAAATGTTAGGAATAAATTGGTATTGTTCTCCAGTCTAGTCTACCCAAATAAGGCCGACAAGAGGAAACCAGGGATGGAGTCTCAAAATCCCATTTTTCTGACTTGATACGTCCTGTGGAGGAGTTCAGAAAAGAACTAACATGTTCTCCAGCTATTGTTCAGAGTAGGGTTTAAGGGAGATACTGTCTGTCTCTGAGAATCCATATTGTTCAACTGTGGGACAATGGTCTTGTAACCTATAAAGATTTGTCACTTGTATTGGTTTCATAAAATTCTGATTGACCAGTAGTCAGGTAGGAAGTATATGCAAGGTGACAAGATAGAATTCTGGGAAGAGGAAAGGCTCAGTCTGCAGTTGTCACCCAGATGCAGAGGAAGCAATATGAGAATGCCTCACTGATAAAAAGTACCAAGCCACGTGGCTAACACAGACTAGAATTATGGGATAATTTAAGATATAAAAGTTAGTTAATAAGAAGGCTGAGATAATTGGTCAAACATTTTATAATTAATGTAGGCCTCTGTGTGTTTCTTTGGGACTGAATAGCTGTGGGACCGGGCAGGACAGAAACTTCTGTCAACATTGTCCTAACCTTGATCTGTCCTACACAGGAGGATAGTAGCGAATGAGTGTGCTCTCCAACTCAGACTGCTGTATGAATGAGCCTTAGAGGAAGCTAGTGTCTGTTTCTCAGAATCCATGTTGTCAATTTGCTCTGTGTTTCAGTCTATCAGATGGAGGATTGAAGGAAACTAATGTCTATTAGAATTCTCGAACATGGTCAGTTCCAGATAGGGGGTTAGGAGTTATATAATGTATTCTTCTTGTCACTGTATCCAATGGAGGAGGCTTGGAGTAAGCTAGGCTCTGACTCTCAGAATCAATGTCATCATAACTTAATCTGCCCTATGGAGGAGTTAAAGAGGGAAGTTGGAGGATCTCCAACCCAGTCCAGTTTACTAAAGAGGATTGTAGGGAGGTAATCCTTCTCTTTCAGAACCCAAGATTTAATACCCATGACCTATCTAACGGATAAGGAGAGAGGTGACCTAGTGTGCACTACCTTTCACTCAGTACATCCTATGGAAAAGATGGGTGGACCTAGTGTCAGTTTCTCAGAATGCATGCAGTTCAAACTTGGTCTCTACAAGAGAGGAAGTTGGTTATGAGGTGTGTGATCTATAGTGTTCTCCCCTCTAGTCTCTCCTAATGAGGAAGGTTTGAGCAAACTTGAGTTTGTCTCTCAAAAGCCATGTCATTCTACCTCTGTCTGTTCAGCAAATGAGATAAACCGTAAACCAGTATGTTTTCCACCTCCATCTTATAGTTGAGGAGGCTTGGTGCAAGCTAGTGTTGAATTCTCAGAATCTATGATTTTTAACTTGATATGTCCTAAGAGTTGAGAAGGGAACTAATGCAGTTTCCGCCTCAGCCTATAGGTTTTAAGGAAACTAGTTCTGTCTGTCAGAATCCATGTTGTCCTAACCATGATAATTTGAGAATGCACTAGTGCACTCTCTATTTCAGCCTGCCCTAAAGGATATATTTGTGGGGGAGGAAGGACTAGTCCTTTTGCTGAGAACTCATGTCATGTTCTCCTTGACCAGTCATGTAGAAATGGATTGGAGTGTTCTCCATTCCAGATTGTCCTAATGAGGAGGCTTGTAGGAAGCTTGGAGCTGTCTCTCAGAATCTATGTAACTGTAACTTGATCTGTCTTGTAGAGGATTTAATGAGAGGAGCTGTGTGTTCTGTCCCTAAGACCATTCCATTGCTGAGGCTTCGAGGGTAGTAGTGTCTGTCTCTCATAATCCATATTCTATATTCCTTGACCCGTCATATAGAGTAAGTAATGAACTAGTATGTTCTCCAAATCAGTCTGTCATATAAGAGAAGTTTGTAATGAATTAGTGTGTTTCTCACAGAACCCATGTTTTACTAATACTCATCTTTCATATGGATAAAGTTAGGAGGGAAAGAGTGTGCTCTCTAGATCAATCTGACATATAAAAGGGGGCTTGAAGAGAGATGTTATCTCTCTCTTTCTACATTTGTCTTTACCTCTCTCATCCTCACTCTCTTACTCCCTTGCTCTTCTCCCAGAATGCCCTTTGTGTATCCTATGGATCGAGTGATGGATGAAATTGCTGACTCACAGTGTCAGCTTGCTCAGCTGAGGATGCTGGTAGAGAACCATTCTGTCTGCATCTCAGAACCCCTGTTCTATTAACCATGATCAATACTTCAGATAAGGCTAGAATGAAAACTGCTCTACATCATAGTGTATCCCTTGGAAAACATTTGGAGGGAGCTTATTTCTCAGAATGTATGTAGCCACACCCAACATATACAACAGTGGAGACTAAGGTTGGACTAGTGTGCTGTTCACTCCTGTCTTCCTAATGAAGAAGATTAGAAGAAGCTGAAGTCTGTCTCTCAGACTTCACATAGTTCTAATTCTGTATGTTAAAGAAAGGAGGTGAAAGAGTAAACTAATGTGTTTTCCACCTTAGTCTGTACATGGAGGTGGCTTTGTAGAATCTAGTGACTATCTCTCAGGATCCAAGTTGTCCTATCCTGATATGCCAAATGTAATATTTTTGAAAGGAACCAATAAAGTATTTTCTTCCTCCTTCTGTTCTGCAAAGGATACTTGAAAGGGGATGGTTAATGTTTGTATCTCAGAATCCACATCATCCTTTTTTATCACTCCAATGGAACAAGTTGAGGGTTGAATAGTGTGCTTTACTCCTCACTCCTTCATAAAGATGATGTTTGTAGGGTGCTAATATCTGTCACCCAGAATTCATTTTGTGCTAACCTCAATCTATACTTATGGAATGCAGAATATGGGTTATGAGAGACAGATATTATTTCCCTCCAAGCCTCACTAGTGGAAAGGTCTTAGGGACAGAACACACAATTTCTATCAGCAAATCCTCTATAGGACAGATCAACAACAAACGACTGTCCCTCAGAATCTATGTTGTGTTAACTTTGCTCTGTCCTGTAGAAGAGATTAGAAGTAAAATTATGTGCTCTCTACTTTTCTCTGTCCTATTCAGTAGACTCTGAGGAAGTTAGTTTCTCTCATAGCTATCCTAACTCTTTGATCAGTCTTGCAGTTAATGTTAGAAGTAAACTAGGTTTCAAACCTCATATGTCTGTCCTGAAGAGTCTTAGAGTGACTAGTATCTGTATCTCAGGATCCATATTGTGCTAAGCTTGACTCGTGCTGGGGAGGAGGCTATGAATGATTTAGTATGTTCATTACATCAGGCTTTGCTATGGAGAAAGATTGGTGGGAGTTACTGTCTATCTCTGAACATTCAAGTTTATTATCACATTAATCTATTTGCTACAGAAAAAGGATAAAAGTAAGAAATAGCTTCATCTACTCCAGTCTAGCTTGTATAAAAGAGATGGAGGGATCATTTATTTCTGCCATCTTCTAATATTTCAAACTACATCTTCCAGTAGAAGAGGCACAGAGTGAACTATGGTGCTCACCTCCTCAGTCTATACAATGACAGAAGCTTAAAGGACAGTCAAGCCTCTCTCTCAGAATTCATGGCGTGCTAACCTGAATATGCTTTTGGATTAACTTTAGGAGTCTGTCTCTCAGAATTCATGCCATGCTAACCTGGATATGCCCTTGGGTTAACTTTAGGAGTGACCCTATGTACTGTACTGCACAGTCTATCCTAAGCAGAGGCTATAGGGAGCTAACATCTGTTTCTCAGAATCCATGTTGTCCTGACCTTGATCCATCCTAGTGAGGAGGATAGAAATTAATGAGTGTTCTTTCTACCTCAGTCTGTTGCATGGGACATGTAGGAAGCTATTGTTTATCGCTTAAAATTCATTTTGTCCTTTCTTTTTCTTTCCTAAATATGAGGTTAGGAATGGAATTATTTGCTCTGCACTTTGGGTCTTCCCTACAGAAGAGGATAGAAAGCAGCTCTCAGATGTCTCTGAGAATCCTCATGATTCTATCTTGGTCCTTCTAGGAGAGGTGGGTAGAAGTCAAGTATAGTGGCCTTAACCTCAGTACATCCAGTAGAGGGGGCTTGGTGGAAGCTAGTCACCATCATTCGGAATCAATACCTTTGTAACTTCATTTACTCTATGGCAGAATTTTAGAGAGAAATAGTTTGCTTCCTAGCCCAGTTTCATCTACTGAGGAGTCTTGGAAAGAGCTAATATCTGTCTTTCAGAATCCATGGTATCCTAACCTTGATCTCCCCTATGGATAAGAATGAAAGTAACTTAGTGTGATCAATAAATAGTTCAGTATATCCTGTTGAGGAAGACAGGGTAGAGTTACTCTTTGTGTCTTTGAATCCATGCTGCCCTATCTATCCTTGATCTGTCCAACCTTGGAAGTTAGGAGTGATGTAGTATGCTTGTCACCTCATTCTGTCATACAGATAAAGCTTGGCAAGAGCTCATGTCTTTCTCTCAGAATCCATGTGATGCTAACTTTATCTGAAATGTGAAGGAGGATAGACGTAACCCAGTGTTATCTTCCACTACAATTTGTTCTTGAGAGCAGACTTGCAGGGAGCTACTGTTTCTTTTTCTCTGAGAATCAGTGACATATTAACTTGATTTGTACTGCAAACATGGACAGGAGTGAGCTAGTACCCTCGCATACTCAGTCTGTTCACAGGAGGATTGGTGGGAGCTAGTTTCTGTCTCTCGGAGTTCCTGTTTTTCCTCACTTGATCCAATGCAGGAGTTTTGGAATGAACTAATGTGTTCTCTACCTAAGTATATCTTATGGTGTAGTCTTTCAGTGAATTGCATGCTATCTCACCATACTTGACCTGTTCTAGAAAGAATATGGTGGTGACATATCATGCTTTCCATCTCAATCTGTCACAAAAAGAATTAACAGGCAGTAGGCAGTGTCTATCTTTGATTTCATGTCATTCTTGCTGTGTTCTATGTTTTGGAGGAAATTAGCAGTAAGTTAATATGTTCTCTACTTAAGTCTGTCCTACTGAGTACATTTGGAGGTAATTTCTCACAGCCAGAAACTTTGTTTCTTTGTCCTAACTTTGATCTCTCTTATAGTTCACTAACAGTGAACAAATGTTTAATCCACCTGCCTTTTTCATACTGAAGAGTCTTGAAGGGACCTCCTGTCATTTTCTTAGAAACCATGCTATCCTATCTTTGCTCTGTTCTACTGAAGATGTTAGGTGTGAAGTAGTCCGCACTATACCTCATTATCTCCTACTAAATGGCTTGGAGAAAGCTAGTCTGTCTCTCAGATTCTATGTTGTCCTAAACTGGATTTATTTTATGGTTAATTAGAGGAGTGATGAATTGTGCACTATACGTCAATCTCTCCTAGAAAGGAGGATTGGGAGGAGTGAGTGTCCAATCTCTCAGTCCTTGTCAACTAAATATTGATCTGGTCTACAGGAGAGCTCAGAAATAAGCTAGTACACTCTCACCTCTCTCTGTCCAAAGAGGTGGCATGGATCAAGCTTATAATTTATTCTAGAATCCATCCCATTAAATTTTGATATGGAGAAAGTTTGGAGTGAACAAGCTTAGTTTATACTGAAGCCTGTCTTACAGAGGAGTCCTGGGGGGAAATATGTTTGACTTTTGGAATCCATGCTGTCTGATCCTTGATGTATCATATGGATAAGGTTAGAAATAAACTAGTGTGTTCTCTACCTTAGCCGATTCTACAGAGGGGCTTGGATGGAGATAGTGCCTATCTCTCAAAATGCATGCCATCCTTACTTTGATATGTCATTCCAAGGAGAAAGGGAGTGAGGAATTATCAAATTTATTCTGTCTCACAAAGGAGGATTGTAAGGAGCTAGGATCTATCTCTCAGAGTCCATTTTGTTCTAAATTGATCTTTATCATGGCAGAGTTCAGGACTGAAGTACTGCACTCTCCACCACAGTATAATTTATAGAGGAGGTTTGGAGGGAGCTAGGGACTTTACCACATCATCCCCATTTTCCTGAAACTTAACATCTCTCATGGAGGAGGTTATGAGTGGACTATTGTGTTCTCCACCTCAGTCTGTATTACTAAAGATACATGGAGTCAGCTTTTCTCTTTCTCTCCGAATTCAGGTTGCCCTAACTTTGATCTGTCCTACGAATAAGGTTAAAAGAGTATGAACATACTGTGCACTCTAGCGTGTCCCACAGAGTAGGACTTTCGAGCTAATGTCTGTCTCTCAGAATCCATTTCATCTGATTATTGGTCTGTACTACAGATGACTAGAAAGGAACTAGTGTACTCAACTACTTCAGTTTGTCTTGCTTTGGGTGTGTGGAAAGAGATAGTGACTGTCTCTCAGAATTGGCATCCTAACATTGATTTATTTTATTACAGGGGATAGGAATGAACTGGTTTGCTCTCCATCTCAGCCTGTCCTACAGGAGGTTTAGTGAGAGCTGGTATCTCTCAGAAAACATGCCGCCCTAACTTGATTTGTTCTACTGAAAACTTTAATATAGAGTTAGTGTTTCTTCTGCCTCAGTGTGTCCTACAGAGGAAGATTGGAGAAGGCTAATGTTTTTCTCTCAGTATCTACAATGTCTTAATTTGGATCTGTTCTACAGATAAATTTAGAAGAATCCACATCCTCATCAACTGATATGTCCTGTTACAAAGGATCAGAGTGTCCTCGTATATTGTACACAATAATCTCTTTTAGAGAGAAGGCAGGGTGGCAGCTTGTATCAGTCTCTTTGAATTTATCTTTTGATTAGCTGACTCTGTTCTAATGCAGAGAGAAGGAGTGAACTAAAATACATTCTACTTTAGCATGTCCCAAAGATGAGATTTGGAGAGAGCTAGTGTCCTTCTAAGAATGCATGTCATACAAACATTGATCTAAACTGTAGAGCAGGTAGCAAATGACCTAGTATGACCTTAACATCACTATGTCATAAGGCAGAGTCATTAAGGGAGCTAGATTATGTCCCACAAAATGCATGCAAGCCTATATTGATGTATTCTGTGAAAAATGTTAGGAGTGAACTTCTATGTTTTTCATTTTTGCTGTCTTAATGATGAGAATTGAAGGGAGTTGGTATCTCTATCTCAACATCCAAGTTCTATTATCCTTGGTCTCTTTTCTGTAGCAGATTAAAAGCAACCTACTGCGCTTGCCACTTAGTCTGACATATGAGGAAGCCTTAGAGAGAATTAGTGTCAATCAGTCTCTTACCATCCATGTTATCCTAACTTAATCTGTACTATGAAGAAGAATAGGAGTAAAAGCATGTGCTCTCAAGCTCTGTTTGTCCTACTGAGGAGGACTGAAGGGAGCTTGTGTCTGTCCTCCAGAATCCATCTTGTGCTACCTTGACTGATCAACTGAAGAGGACAGGGATGACCTCGTATGTTCTTTACCTCAATATAGTCCTTCACAGAAGGCTTGGCATGACTGTCATCCTAACTTTATCTATCCTAGGAAGGAGGTACAGTGTGAGCTAATATATCCTGACACTTAGTCTGCGCTAAGGAGGATTTTCAGAGAGAACTTGGTTCTAATGCACAGAATCCTTGTGATCTTAACCTTGATCTATCCTATGCTTAACTTTAGAAGTGATTGAAAATGCTCACCATCCTTCTAAGACATGATGGGGACTTGGATGTACCTAATGTCTGTATCTTAGAATCTTCGGCATCCTAACTTGGTCAGTCCAAGATTAGAGATTAAGAGTGAGATAATGTACTCTCCACCTCAGTGAATCCAATGGAGGAGGCTTAGCGGAAGCTAGGCTCTGCTTTTCAGAATCAATATCATCATAACTTGATATATCTTATGTAGAAGTTAAAAAGGAATTTGGGAGCTCTTCAACACAGTCCACTCTCCTAAAGAGGATTGGAGGGCAGTAATGTCTCTCTAAGAACCAAGGTTTTAATACCCATGATCTATCTTAAAGATAAGGATAGAAGTAATCTAAAATGCCCTAAACCTCACTCAGTATCTCCTATGCAAAAGAGAGGGATGAAACTAGTATCTGTCTCTCAGAATGCATATAGTTCAAACTTGTTCTCTACAACAGAAGAAGTTAGGAGCTATCTATTGTATTCTTACCTCTAGTATCTCCTAATGAAGATGATTGGAGGAAACTAGAGTTTGTCTCTCAGAATTCATATCATTCTACCTATGTCTGTTCAACGCAGGAGACAAATTGTAAATTAACATGTTCTCCACCTCCATTTATATGATGGAGGAGGTTTGGAAGAAGTTAGCATCTAACTCTCAGAATCCATGTTTTCCTCAGTTGCCTTGTCCTATGAGTTTAGAATGGAGCTAATATAATTTCTACCTCAGTGTATATACTTGGAAGGAACTAGTTCTGTCTGCTAGAATCCATGTCATCCTAAGTATGATCTGTTCGAAGGATGATTTTAAGAGTGCACTAGTGCACTCTATATCTCAGTCAGCCCTATATGATGTATTTGTGGAGGAGGAGGGACTAGTTCTTTCTCTCAGAATTCATGTCATGCTCTCCTTGATCAGTCCTATGGAAAAGGTAGGAGTGAAGTTGTGTGCTTTCCATTCCAGGCTGTCCTAATGAGGAGGCTTGTAGAAAGCTTGGAGCTGTCTTTCAGAATCTATGTAACTATAACTTGATCTGTCCTACAGAGGATTGAATGAGAGAAGTTGTGTGTTCTGTCCCTAAGACCATTCCACTGCTGAGGCTTGGAAGGAAATCATGTCTGTCTCTCATAATTCAAATTCTCTAATCCTTGACCCCTCAAATAGAGGATGTAACGAACTAGTGTGTTCTCCAAATCACTGCCATATGAAAGAGGTTGATAGGGAGGTAGTGTATGTCTCAGAGAACCCATGTTATACTAACACTCATCTGTCATATGAATAAAGTTAGGGAAGAAATAATATGCTTTCCATATCAGTCTCTCAATCTGACACATGGAGGGGGGCTTGAAGGGAGCTAGTATCTCTGTATCTCTCTCTCTCAGGAACCAAGTTGTGCTACCTGCTCTGACCCAAGAGGAGCCATGTTGTGGCCTGGAAGCATCTTTTATTCCTATGGTTTCTTAAAAGTTCCTGTCTACTTTGTATAGATGGGTGCATTGTGCCTGGATATTTTTTTTCTTGTGTATAAATGCATGTGGCCATGCAATGTTTGTTTCTGACTAGTCTGTGATGCCTGGATTTGTATCTTCCATGTGTCAGGAATTGCTATTAAGGTTACCTGCCTATGCTCAGAATTTGTCCCTGGGCCTTTCTAGTATTAAATCTGATGCAATGACAGAGGTTGTTTTATGCTGTTCTATCTTATTAAAAACAGCTGAGTAATTGGGTACAGTTAAAACTCTGTAACAAAAGTTAACTTCAGACTGGTAACTGCAAATTTAAACTGCTCTAGAAAACAACATGTGCACAGTCACCATTAAGTAAAACCAAGTGGGACGCAACCATTTGACTAAGGATGGAAAAGAGGGGGTCATATTACTTTACTACCTATCTCAAATAAAGTCCCACATAGACTGGCCCCACCAAGAAGACATAAGGTGTTCAATATATTTTAGATTAGCATGCATTTTTGTATGATCATTCACATCCTGGTCGAAAACAAGGTTTATGAAAGATAGGATATAAAACAATGCTTGTATACTGAGGTAAAATGTTTACAATGTGAAAATGTGGTTTGCCTTCTACAGATTATGGTTATGCTCTATGTCTTAGAATCACATATAAACACCAGAGACTGAGTTATTCTTATTTTATGATACAGTAAGGTGATGACCAAAACTGTTTAACAAAGAGTTTCTCCTTATCTAAGGTCTGTTAAGGTTAACAAAGACCAATATAAAAATATACTCTTAACCTTCTTGCATTTTGTAAAACTGGTAAGCTGTAGCTAATTTGGTAAAGTAAGTCATACAGAAAATTGTTATATTCTATAACAGTGCACTAGACATACAAGTTAACCATCAGTTACCTCATAAAGGATCAACTTCTTTAATATGTTCAGATTTAGCTTAATTTAGATATACCAAACAGAAAATGATTCCCTGATCATCAAACACTTCATGGATCTGAGAATATGGCATTTTAATTAAAAAAAGCTTCTCATAATAGAGATATGCCAGCTCTTAGCAGCACCCCTGTATCTCCTCCAAGGAAGCTGCAGATGACTGCAGAATACCTTATGCTGTAGCTTGCTTGAAATGCAGCAAAGCCAGCCAGGGTGTGGAGAACTGTTTTGCACCTTAACTGCTGTCAAGACTTGTCCAGACTGGGTACAAGCAGGACACTCGGTAACTGATTGTCCCACTTTGCCTAGACAAAGTAGGCTGGTCCCCCGATAAGTTTCTATTCTCAAGAAAATTCTGTCCATTCTAGGTTTGGCAGCAGAAGACTGATACTGCTTTGACAGCCATGGAGAGACCTGGGGTAGCTGGGAAGCTGTCACATTTTTGCTTACACAGGTAAAATTTATCCATCTCAGTTTGAGGGCTGTGGTGCTGACAGATTTGACAGTTTAAAAGTGTTCCTTATAACCCTTGGTTATACCTTATAATCACCTTGGTAGCTCATTAGTTCATTATTTAAGTTTACTGTAAAAAATACATACAGGTTTGCTTCTTTCATCAGTTTCATAACAGGATAAACAGTTTCAGAAGTAACTTTAGAGGTTCAGAGTTTTAGCATTGATAAATGGAATTTTGATATACCGACAAAGCACTGACTACAAAGAGTTTGAGGAGTCTTAAATTTCTCTGGATTTTACTGGCCCCAGGTTTTAAGAACTGGTTAGTATTAGAGAGGGTATGGAAGCCTTCAGGAATGTTCAGTTCCCTCTTCTCTTCTTTCACTCACTAAACCTCTTTTGTTCAGTAAATATCCACTGGCTGTCATCTAAGTATAGACCAAAAGATATATTTCATTAGGCTAAAACCAGGCCCTAGGAAAAATGTTTTATCCCAAATACATAGTCTCTGCTATGACACCATGGTATAAATATGTCCGGGTTGTCTTCCTGATACTTCCAGGTTTCTGGAGAAAGAATTCTGCTACTGTATCAAGAAATCTGACTTGGTGGAAACTAATATCTGTCTCTAGAGACCCCATTTGACACCACTCATTTTGAGCATATCTTACAGGTCCACTCCTCCTGCTAGACTTGTATCTAGGTCAACCCACAGGAAGCCCTCAAGATATGCCAGCCCCTACACAAGCTCCAAGGACACCAGCCCATATACCAACTGGGTGAGTACTGGAAGGTTGACTTCACCCATATGCCTACTCATAAAATGGCTCCATTATCTCTTAACTCTTATTGACATCTTTACAGGATGGATGAACTCCCCACCTCCAGCAGAAAACAGCAGATATGATGGCTCAGGTACTCCTGAAGTTATCATCCCCTGATTTGACATGTCATTCCCCTAAGCTTCTGGAATATCAATGCTGGTACCACCTCTCCAGACTCAAGGGCATATCGGCTCTTTCATCTGGCTCACTCACCTTTGCCTCCTCTAAACAGCCAAGGTGGCTTTCCATTTCATCCTTTCTGGCAGTCATCACTCTTCCCATGGCTAGCCTTCTTCATAGGGCCATTGTTAATAATCTATTTTTTTCTCCTAGATACCTACCTGCTTTCTCAGCCCCCTCAAGTAGCAGATTCCTGAGGTCTCCAAACACTTCTTCATCCATACCTCCTGCCATGCATCAGTTCACCTACCCCCATGCCATTTCTTGCCTACAGGAAGTAGCCATACTTGAAGTACCACCTATATACCCAAAATTTCTGGGATGTTTAGGTGGAAGTTCTGCTTCAGCCCCACCTTTTTTCTCTCTCTCCAGATGTCACCCGTGAGAAAGTCCACCAACTGTCTGCTCTTCTCCCTGAGATGCTAAATACCATGCCTACAGAGCTTTTAAGAACCAGCCCAAAGACCCACCACGTGATATCTCTCCTTCCTCTCCCAGGAGTCACCTGGACATTGATTTGTTCTGTTTCAAATCTGGATTTATTAATTCAGCTGACTGTGGCTTATTGCATTGGTGAATATAACCTACAACCTGAGATTTTCAAAGATAAGAGTAACAAGAAGTAAGACATAAAAAGCCAGCAGGCAGATGAGCAGGGAATGAAGGGCAGGGGTGGAGATGCAGACAAACAGTGAGAAGGGGGGAGAGCAGGAGTGCTTTGTTCTAAACCCTGGAGGAGTGAGCTTAATCAAGTGTATGGTGTGCACAGTCCCCAATTTGGATAAATTCATCAAGAGATACCCTAATGTTGTCAGTAGTACAAACTTGTACCATGGGTACCAATTGATAAGCCTTTAGCTGGAGACCGAATACTACAGGTCTGCATCTGGTTCTATAAACCTATAGTGGAGGGTTTGGAGCATTTGCCTTTGTTCATAATATCTTCCACATAAGGAATTCCAAGGAGCAGCGATCAACCCTGCTCCAAACAGGCCTGAGTTGCCTAGCACTGCAGTGGCTTGGCAATCAATCTGGGGTTGAAAGAGGTCACAGACTTCTTATAGGCATTTTGGTTTGGGAAGGGGTAGCTTACAAAGCCAGGAGTCAGTAGAGTACGGTAGAGGGTGGTGTAGGAGGGAGAGCAGTTTCCCATGCATTTGTGGTAAATACTCAATTCTACCTGGGGCTGTCATGCTTGGGTTAAGCATTTTTGAAAGTCCCAGTTGTGGCTTTCTTCTGCAATGCTGCGTAGAAATCAAGCTGAATTGGTAAAGCCAGGTTTAATAAGAAGAGCAAAGTAACTCTCTTGTGACTCCTGGGGGAGGAAGGAGAGGAATAAAATGGCTGGACTATGGGCCAGGTCTTAAATACCCTGTAGGTGTGATATTGAACATCTCACAGGGAGGAGTTTCTTTTTGGCAGACATTTTTAGGGGCAGGGTCTGGAGAGAGAGAGGTAGGGCCAAACTGACTGAAACTTCCAACTCGATACCACCATTGGTAAATCCTATGAAAATCTCTGGAGTGAAATTGTGGGATCTCAGCATCAGCAGGCTAGGAGAGATCTACTCAGTCTTTCAAAACACATATCTCCTAATGATTATCAGTCCTACAGATGAGTATAGAACAAGGACTGTTCTGTACTGTAGCCTATCCCTTGGAAAACAGTGGGAAGGAACTAATATCTCAGAATGTATGTAGCCAAACCCAGCATATACAACATTGGAGACTAAGGTTGAACTAGTGTGCTGTTCACTCCTGTCTTCCTAGTGAAGATTAGAAGAAGCTGGAGTCTGTCTCTCAGACTTCACATAATTTTAACTCTGTATGGTAAAGAAAGGAGGAGAAAGAGTAAACTAATGTGTTAGTCTGTACATGGAGGTAGCTTGGGTGAAAGTAGTGTCTATCTTTTAGGATCCAAACTGTCTTATCTTGATATGCCATATGGAGGAGTTCTGAAAGGAACTAAAAACTTGTTTCCGGGTACATTTACCCCTCACTCTGTCATAGAGAAGATGTTTATAGAGTGCTAGTGTCTGGCCCCTAGAATTCATCTTGTGCTACCCTCAATTTCTAACTATGGATAAGGTTATAAGTTAATTAGTATACTATCTACATCCTCTGTCCTGCATTGAAAGTTTAGATGCATCTAGTGTCTGTCTTAGAATTGGTGTTATCCTAATCTTGATCTGTCCTACAAATGATGAAAGAATTTAACTGTTGTACTCTCAATTTCATTCTTTCCTACAGAGGTGAATAGGGGTGGTAATGTCTATCTCTCAGAAGCCATGTAATACCAACTTCATCAGTTCTGTTGAGGAGGATAAGTGTGAATTACTATGCTCTGCAACTTACGCAGTGCTATGGAAGAGGGCTTGGAAGCAACTAGTGTCTGTCTATCTCTCAACATATATGTTGTCCAAAACTTGATTTGTTTTAAGGGTAACTTTAGGGGTAAATAAAGTACTCTCTATCTGTCTGTCCTGAAGAAGCTTAGAGAGACCAAGAGGCTGTGTCTCAGAATCCATATTGTGTCAACCTTGTTCTATCCTATAGAGGAGATTAGAAGTGATATTAGGTTCTCTCCACTTATCTCTGTCCTTCTCAGGTGACTCTGAGGGACTTAGTTTCTCACATAGTTGTCTTAACTTTTTGATCTGCCCTGCAGTTAAAGTCATGAATAAACTAGATTCAGTCCTCATATGCCTGTCCTTCTGAAGAGTCTCAGAGTGACTAGTGTCTGCTTCTCAGGATCTATTTTGTGGCAAATTCCTGTGCTTGGAAGGAGATTTAGAATGATCTAGGATGCTTATTGCCTCAGGTTGTGCTATTGAGAATGCTTGATGGGAGCTAGCATCTATCTCTGAAAATCCAGGCTATAATCACATTGATCTTTTACCCACAGAAAGGATAGGAGTGAGAGATAACATCACCTACTCTTCAACTTAGCATGTGTGAGAATGCTGAGATCTCGTTTCTGTCTTTCATTTTTCAAATATTTCAAACTACAACTTCTAGTAGAAGAGGCTCAGAGTGAACTAATGTGCTCACCACCTCAGCCTATACTATGGCAGAGGCTTAGTGGACCCTCAAGTCTGTCTCTCAGAATTCATGCCATGCTAACATGGATATGCCCTTGGGTTAACTTTAGGAGTGACCCTATGTATTCTACTGCACAGTCTATCCTACATTAGAGATTACAGGGAGCTGGTATCTGTTTCTCAGAATCCATGTTGTCCTGACTTTGATCCATCCTACTGAAGAAGATAGAAATTAATGATTGTTCTTTCTACCTCAGTCTGTTGCATGGAGGAGGCTTAGAAAAAGCTAGTGTTTATCTCTTAGAATTTATTTTGTCCTTTCTTTTTCTTTCCTAAAGATGAGGTTAGGATTGAAATAATTTGCTCTACACTTTATGCTGTCCTACAGGAGAGGATAGAAGGCAGCTCTCAGATATTTCTGGGAATCCTCATCATTCTAACTTGATCATTTCAGGAGAAGTGGGTAGGAGTCAGGTACAGTGGACTCCACCTCAGTACAATAAATAGAAGGGGCTTAGAAAAAGCTAGTTACCATCGCTCCAAATCTTTATCTATGCAACTTGACTTACTCTAAGAAAGAATTTAAGAGAGAAATTGTCTGCTTCCCAGCCCAGTTCCATCTACTGAGGAGGCTTGGAGAAAGCTAATGTCTGTCTTTCAGAATCCAAGTTATCTTAACCTTAATCGTCTCTATGGATAAGAATGTGACTAACTTAGTGTGATCAATAAATACTTTAGTATATCCTGTCAAAGAAGATAGGGTAGAGTTACTGTTTGTCTTTTTGAATCCATGCTGTCCTATCTATCCTTATCTGTCCAACATTGGAAGTTATGAGTGCAGTAGTAAGCCTGCTGCCTCATTCTGTTCTACATACAAGGTTTGGTAGGAGCTTGTGTCTATCTCTCAGAATCCATTTTGTGTTCATTTAATCTGAAATATGAAGGAGGAAAACAGTAACCTAATGTTGCCTTCCACAACAGTCTGTTCAGAGGAGTCTTGCACAGAGCTAGTGTTAGTCTCTGAGAATCAATGGCATCCTAACTTGCTCCATATTGCAGAGGAGGATAGGAGTGAACTGGAATGCTCTCAAACTCAGTCTGTTCACAGAAGGATTGGTGGTGGGACTCAGTGTCTGTCACTCAGAATTCAGTTTTTTTTTTCCAGACAAAATCTAACACAAGAGGTTAGGAATGAACTACTGTGCTCTCCATGTAAGTATGTGTTACTGAACAGCCTTTTAGTGAGCTGTTAACTGTCTCTCCCTAATGCCCTGCTCTAGAAAATTAGAAAGATTATGGTGGTAGCATAGTATTCTTTCTATCTCAATCTGTCACAAAGAGAAATGAAAGGGGGTAGGTTGTGTGGGTTTCAGATTTCATGTCACCCTTGCTATGATCTATACTTTCCAGATAAGGAGTAAGCTAATATGTTCTCCGTTGAGTATCTATCCTACTAATTACTCTTGCAGTTATTTTCTCTGTCAGAATACCTGTGTTCAAAACTTTCATCTCTCCTATAAGGATATGGGTTAACCAGTGTTCAGTCTGCCTGGCTCTTCCATACTGAGGAATCTTCAATGGAGTGAATTAGTGTATACTTTACCTCATTCTGTTCCATAAAAAAATGACTTGGAAAAAGTTAGTTTGCTTCTCAAAATATATTGTGTTCTAAACTGGATTGTTTCGTGGCTAAAGATTTGAGTAATATAGACTACCCTACATCTAAATCCGTCCTATGGAGGAGGATTGGGAGGAGCTAGTGTCTCTCTCTCAATCCTTATCATCTAAATGTTGATCTGTCTCACAGGAGAGGTCAGAAATTAACTAGCATGTTCTCATATCAGTCTGTCCAACAGAGAAATCTTGGAACAAGCTTGTATTTATTCTAGAATCCATCTGTTTCAATCCTTCATTTGTTTTATGAAGCAAGTTAGGAATGAGATAGCTTAATCTATACCTAAGTCTGTCCTATGGAGGGGTTCTGGGGGAGATTTTTGTCTTTCAGAATCCATGCTGTCTGATCCTTGGTGTGTTCTTTTGACAAGCTTAGAAATGAACTGGTTAGAGAAGCTAAATAAGAAGGTGAACCCAAAGAAAAACATATAGGCATCCTCCTGAATATTAACCTTCATCAGGCGATGAAAGGAGACAGAGACCCACATCGGAGCACCGGACTGAAATCTCAAGGTCCAAATCAGGAGCAGAAGGAGAGAGAGCACGAACAAGGAACTCAGGACCAAGAGGGGTCCACCCACACACTGAGACAATGGGGATGTTCTATCGGGAACTCACCAAGGCCAGCTGGCCTGGGTCTGAAAAAGCATGGGATAAAACCGGACTTGCTGAACATAGTGGACAATGAGGACTACTGAGAACTCAAGGACAATGGCAATGGGTTTTTGATCCTACTGCACGTACTGGCTTTGGGGGAGCCTATGCAGTCCTAGACCTGGATGGAGGTGGGTGGTCCTTGGACTTCCCACAGGTCTGGGAATCCTGATTGCTCTTTGGGCTGATGAGGGTGGGGGACTGGATCAGGGGAGGGGGAGGGAAATGGGAGGCGGTGGCGGGGAGGAGGCAGAAATCTTTAATAAAAAAATAAATTTAAATAAAAAGAAAAAAAAAAGAAATGAACTGGTGTGCTCTCTACCATAGCCTGTTCTACAGAGTGTGCTTGTTTGAAGCTAGTGTCTCTCTCTCAAAGTCCATGTCATCCTGCCTGAGGAGAACAAAAGTGAAGAACTCTCAAATTTAGTCTGTCTTACAAAAGAGTATTGGAGGGAGCTAGAATCTATTTCTCCTAACTTACTTCATAAAACAAATCAAAGTTTGAAAGAGATGGATTCTAAAATAAACCCAAGCTTTCTGCTAGCTGTCTGCTTGGACAGACTTAGTCAGAGAGGAAGTGAGTTTGTTTCTGACTTCTCCTGTAGGCCAGAAATTTAGATGACAAGAATTTAGAGATAGGCACTAGCTCCTCCCAGTCCTCCTATATAGGACAGATAGGGGTGTAGAGCATGGTACATCACTCCTATCCTTACCCACGAGAGAGACAAATGCAACTTAAAAAATATATTCTGTGAGACAATGTAGCTTTCTCCAAGCTGTTTTTAGTGAGACAATATGTGGCAAATTGTACACTAGTTAACTCCTAACCTCTTTATTAAGACAGGGCATGCTTAGAATAGCATGGTTTCTGTGAGGTGGACTGAACATTACATCCCTCATAGCCTTTTTTGTAGGACAGATTAAAATTAGGATAACAGGGTTATTAGCTGTGAGAAATTACCTCCAAGAGTACTCAGTAGGACAGACTTTAGTGGAGAAAATATTAGCTTTCTTCTAATCTCTTGCTAAGGATAGATCACAGTAAAAATTACATGAAATCTAAGACAGACAGTATATACCTCCTATAATTTCTCTATTTTACAGATGGAAGTAGAAAGCAAACCAAGTTTACTCCTATAATCTTTCCAGAATGGGGAAACAGAAAAGCAGCTCACTGAAAGGCTGTTCCATAAGATATATTTAAGTGGAGAGCAGAGTAGTTCAATCCTCACCTCTTATAATAGATAATTTCAGGAATAAGTGAATTATGAGACAGATACTAGTTAATGCCAAGCCTTATGTGTAGGGCAGAATGAGGTGAAAAGCATACTATTTCACTACTAACTTTCAATGTTGGAAAGGTCAAGGTAAGAATGGCATAGATTCAAAGAGAGAAAAACAGTATCTCTACCCTGTCTTACTGCACAGGATATATCAAAGTATTTATTGATCATACTAAGTTACTCACTTGATAGGGGATATTAAAGTTAGAACAATGTAGATTCTGAAAGACAAACAGTAGCTCCCTCCAAGTCTCCTCAATAGACTGGACTTGGTAGTAAATACACAATTTCTCTCTTAAACTCTTCAATAAGGTAAATCAAGTTGCAGTGATACTGATTCTAAGAGATGGTAACTAGGTTCCTCCAAGCCTATTCTACTGGACTAAGTGACATGGGGAGGATTCTGCCTCACTTTTAACATCCTTTCCTGGACGGACCATGTTGGAATGATGAGGATTCTCAGAGAATAATTCCACTGTAGAATGGACTTAACTGTAGAGCAAATGATTTCATTCTTAACCTCACCTTTATGGAAAAAAGATAAGGACAAAATGGATTTTAAAAGACAAATACTAGCTACCTCAAAGTCACTGCCATACAATAGACTGAGGGAGAGTTCACACTCATTAATTTCTATCCTTCTCAGAAGGAAGGATCAAGGTGGGGGGGAACATGGATGCTGAGAAAAAATACTAGTTCACTGTAGATTCTGCTGTAGGATAGACTAAGTTGTAGATACATTAGTTCAATGCTAAATTTAATTAAAGGACATATCAAAGTTATGACAACATGGATTCTGAGAGATAAGACTTCAGTGTACCCTAAGCCTCTTCCATAGTATACACTAAATTGGTGAGCACACTAGTTCACTTGCCTTCTGTACTGAAAAACATAGTTTGAAGATTAGAAGTTGGGAGGCAGAAACTGTACTACTCAATCATTTTTGAAAGACTAGACTGACAAATAGTTGATGCTATCTATCACTCCTACCCTTTTCTGAAAGAAACAGATCAATGTGATCATAACTTGGATTTTCAGAAATAGACATGAACTCCCATCAAAGTTTCTCCATAGCACAACCTAAGATAATGAGAATATTAGGTGATTCTTAACCTCCCAGCATAGGTCAAGCTTAGCACAAAATGGGCATTGAGATGCAGACACTAGGCAAGACTCTTCAGAAAGACAGACATATGAGGAAGGAACCCTAGTGGACTCATAACTTTAGGATAGTTCAAAGAGTTAGGAGAGCTGCGAGAGACACTAACTCCCTCAGACTCTACTCAGTAGGAAAGAAATAAGTGCAGAAAACCTAAGTTCACTTCTGGTCTCTTTGATAGGGCAGAACAAGGTTAACACAACATGGGTTCTGAGAGACAGACACTTGGTCTCGCTAAGCTCCCTTAAGACCTAAAGACAAAGAGCACATTAGTTCACTCCAAAAGTTATCCTTAGGACAAATCAAGATTAGGACAAGGTGTATGTTGGGATAAAGACACCAGTTCCTTCCAAGCCCCCTCCATAGGACTGTCTGAGTTGCAATTCACACTAGTTCACACTTATCCTTCTCCATAGAGCTGATCAAGGTATTATGATATAGTTTCTAATATATAGACCCTATCTACTCACAAATCACCTCTGTAGGACAGAGTGAGATTGAGAGCCCAATATGTAGTTCTACCTTTATCTGTCCTACAGAGAAAATCAGACATGAACTAGAGTGATATACACCTCCATATGTGTAAAGAGAGAGTCTGAAGGAATCTAGTGTCAGCCTGTCAGAATGTATATCCAACTATGTATATACTTAGGAGTGAACTAGTATACTTTCCACATTAGAATGTCCAACAGAATAGACTGGAGAGAGTAGGGTGTGTGTCTCAGAATCTATGTTGTTCCAACCTATATATGTTGTATGGATAAGGCAAAGAGAAAACTGGTAAGTTCTCCACAGAAGTCTGACATGAAGCAGGTTTGAAGGGAGCGAAGGTTTGTCTCTCAGAATCCATATTGTCCCAACTTTATCAATACAACAGAAGAGTATAAGCATTGACAAATGTGCCCTGCAATTGATTCAGCCCTACAGAGGAGACTTGGAATAAGCTAGTGTTTGCTCTCAATGTGCTTGTCTTAAAATTGATTTGTCTTAATGATAGCTTTAGGAGTGAAGACAGCACTCTTCATTAGTCTGTCCTGGGGTGGAAACATGGATGAGCCTAATTCCTGTCTTTCAAAATCAATGTGTTGATGACCTTGATCTGCTATGGAGGAGATCAGGAGTGAAAAAATGTGCTCTCCTTGTTAGTCTATCCTATTGAGTCATCTTTTTTTTTTTTTTGAGTTCTTGTTTTATTTATTTATTTATTTATTTTCTTTTTTTATTGAGAAAAGGAGAAAAAGAAAAAAAACAAGTTTCCACCTCCTCCCAGCCTCCCATTTCCCTCCCCCTCCTCCCACCCTTCTCCCCCTCCCCCCACTCCTTTCCCCCTCCCTCTCCAGTCCAAAGAGCAGTCAGGGTTTTCTGCCCTGTGGTAAGTCCTAGGTCCTCCCCCCTCCGTCCATATCTAGGAAGGTAAACATCCAAACTGGCTAGGCTCCCACCAATCCAGCACATTAAGCAGGATCAAAACCCTGTGCCATTGTCCTTTGCTTCTCATCAGCCCTCATTGTTCGCCATGTTCAGAGAGTCCAGTTGATGGATGGAGATAGAGACAGAGACCCACACTGGAGCACTGGACTGAGCTCCCAAGGTCCCAATGAGGAGCAGAAGGAGGGAGAACATGAGCAAAGAAGTCGGGACCACGAGGGGTGCACCCACCCACTGAGACAGTGGAGCTGATCTATTGGGAGCTCACCAAGGCCAGCTGGACTGTGACTGAAAAAGCATGGGTAAAACTGGTCTCTCTACTGAGTCATCTTAAAAAAGTTAGTTTCTCTCAGAATCTTGGTTGTTCTATGTTTTAACTGTCCTACAGGTAAGGTTATACTCAGTCCCACCTCACCCTGTCCTTCCAAAGAGTCTTGAACGGACCTAGTGTCTCTCTCTTAGAATCCATGGTTTCCTAACCTTGATCCAGGTTACTGAAGAGGATAGGAGTAATTTACCATGCTCACCTCCTCAGGCTGTCCTACAGAGGTTGCATGGGGGAAGTTAGTATCTGTCTTTCAAAAGTTGTGCTGTGCTAAGCTTATCTATCCTCTGGAGGATGTTATAAGGGAACTGATGTGCTTTTCACCTTAGTTTGTACTATTGAGGAACTTGGTAGAAGCTGGTAGTCTGTCTCTCAGAATCCATGTTTTCTTAACATGGATCTTTTTTTACAAATAAAATTAGAAGTGACTTAGCCTACTTTATTCCTGACTATCACCCAGGGAAAAGAGCTGGAGGAAACTAGTGTCTGTCTCTCAAAATACATCTTTCTAGCACAGTCTGTCCAATAGAGGAGGTTAGAAGTGAACTAGTGTGATCATCATCCCAGTTTGTCTGTCCTACAGGAGAGGCTTGGATGAAATTAGTGACTGTATCTCAAAACTCTGCTTGTCCAAATTTTAATCTGTCCTACAGATAAAGGTTAGGGTGCAGTTGTATTTATTCCTACTCCATCCCATTTAAGAATCTTAGAAGCCTGGGGGTGGTGGTGCACACCTTTAATCCCAGCACTTTGGAGGAAGAAGCAGGTGGATCTCTGTGAGTTCAAGGCCAACATGGTCTACACAATATAGTTTCAGGAAGGTAACAAAGCTACAAAGAAATTCTGTCTCAAACAAACAAACAAAATATGTCTTAGAGGGTGCTTACGTCTGTGTCTCAGAATCCATGTTGGCCTAAGACTTATCTGCCCCACCGAGGAGGGCAGAAGTGAACTTGTGTAGTCTCCTCTTTACTCTGTCCTATGAAGGTGTGGAGGGATCTAGTGATTCACTCTCACAATCCATTTTGTGCTTACCCTGCTCTCTCAAATAGATAAGATTAATACTGAAATAGTATGCACTCTACATCAGTCTGTCCTACTGAAGTGGCTTTGAGGGAGTCACTTTCCGTCTCTCTGAATCAATTTTTTTTTCCTAAATTGATCTCTCCAATGCAAGATGTCACAAGAGAACTACTGTGCTCTCTACCTAAGTATGCCTGATATGCTTGGCTTCAGGGAGCTGGTGTCTGTCTTGCAGTATCCATGTTGTCCTAACTTGATATGTCCTTCAGAGGATGATAGGAGTGACCTGGTATGCTTTCCACTTGTCTGACTAAGAAATGGTGGATGTAGGTCATGCATCCCTCCAGAGCTCCTCTTGTTCTAATCGTTATCTGTCTTATATAAAATATTAGATTGCACTAGAGTGTTCTCCATATCATTGCTTAATATGAAGGAGGAAAAGAAGGCAGCTAGTGTCTATTTCAGAATTCATGTCATTCTGTCCTTGATCTAGTGTATATATGAGCTTAGGAGTGAATCATTATGCTTTTTAATTAAGTCTGCCCTACTAAGGAGTCAAGGAGAGACTAGCATTCTCTCATTCAGAATCCATGTTGTCCTATCTTTGATCTTGCCTACATATGAGGTCGTGAGCAAACAAGTGTTCAGTTTCTCTGTCTTTCCTAGTTAAAAGTCTTTGAGTGGTCTAGTATCTGTCTCTCAGAATACATGTTGCCCTAACCTTATTCTGCCCTATTGAAGAAGACAGGGGTGAAGTAGTGTAGTCTCTATTTCACCATGCCCTACACAGGAGGCTTGATAGGATCCAGTGTCTATTTCTCAGAATCATTTTCATGCTAAACTTGACCTATTCTCCAGAGGAGGTTGCATGTGAAATACTGCGTTCTCCCACTCAGTCTGTTCTACTGACGAGGCTTGCAGGAATCTAGTGGCTATATCTTAGAAGCCATGTTGTCTTAAGCTAGACCATTCCTACAAACTAGGCTATAAATGACTTAATGTGCTCTATACCTCAGTATACCCTACAGAAAAGAGCTGAGGTGAGCTAGTATCTCTCTCTCAGAATCCATATTATCCTAAACTTAATGAGCCCTATAGAAGAGGTTAAGAGCAAATTCCTCTGCTTTCCACCACTCTTTCCTACAGAAAAAGCATGAAGTGAGCTTGTGTAAGTATCTCAGAATCCATATTAAACAAACCATGATCTGATCAATGGAGGAGATTAGAAGTAAACTATAGTACTCACACTTCAGCCTGTCATACTGAGGAAACTTGGAGTCAATTATTTTTTCTCTTTCAGAATCCAGGTTGTCCTAAACATGACCTGTCCCACTTATAAAGCTAGGAGATAACTAGTGTGCACTTTACCTCAGTCTGTCCTAGGAAAGAGTCTTAGAGGGAGAGTGTGCACTTTACCTCAGTCTGTCCTAGGAAAGAGTCTTAGAGGGAGATAGTGTCCATCTCTCAGAATCTATACCATCCTAACCTTGATATGTCAAATTGAAATGGATAAGATTGCACAGGAATACTCTTCACTTCATGTCTTCCTGTAGAACTGTCATGGAGAAAGCAAATGTTTATCTGTAAGAGGACATGGTATGCTAAACTTTATCTGACCTCAAAAGGAGATTAGGAATGATTTAGTGTGTTCATCACCTCATTATTTTACTATGAAGAGACCTTGGTGAAAGCTAGTGTCTATCTCTCAACACTCATGTTGTCTTATGATCTTTTCTACAAAAAAGGATAGTTATGTCTAGCATGTACTAGTCTTCAAGAACTTCATAGAAAAGAACTTTCTTTCATTATCCCTGTTGCCCTTACTTTATCTGCCCTACAGAGCAGGTTAGAAGTTCAATACTTTACACTTTAATCTGTCCTACAAAGGAGTATTAAAAGAAACTAGTTTCTGTCTCTCAAAATACTTGTCATACTAAGTTGTTCTTTTCATCAGAGGAGGTTGGAAATAAACTAGTTTACACTCCACCTCAGTGTGTCAATAGAGAAGGCTGTGATGAAGATTGTACCTGTCTATTATAATCAATGTCATTCTTACCACATCTGCTCTATGGGAAAGTTGAAGAGGGAAGTAAAGGGCACTAAACCTCATTCCATTTCACTGAGGAGACATGGATGCAGCTAGTGTCTACCATTCAGAATCCATGTTCTCTTAACCTTGATCTTTCCTATGGATATGGAAAAGATTTACTTAGTGTGATCTATTGCACAGTACATATTTGGAAGATGAGTCTGAGAGAGCTACTCTCTGTCTCTTGGAAACCATGTCATCCTATTTTTGATCTGTCCTACAGAAAAGGAAAGAAGTATCTTAATATGCTCTATGGCTCTGTTTATCCTATACTAAAAAGCTGAAGGGAGCTAGTGTTTGTATCTTAGAATTAATGATGAACTAAGCTTGATCTGTCCTACAAAGGAGGTTAAAATAGAATTAGTTGCCTTCAAACAAAATCTGTCCTACAGAAGAAGCACAGAGAGAACTACTGTCATTCTCTCAAAAGCCATGTCATATAACCCTTGATCTGTCCAATGGAGGAGATTAGGGGTTAATTTATGAGTTCTCCATTTCTGCCAGTCACACAGAGTGATGAATCTTAGAGGGGATTAGTTTATGTACCACAGAATCCTAGATTGTCCTAACCTTAATCTGCCTCATGGATAAGGTTAGGAATGAATTAGTAAGAACTATATTACAATGAGTCTTAATAGTCTTGGGAGATCTAGTGTCTGTCCTTTAGAATTCATGTTGTCCTAACCTTGTTCTGTATAACTTAGTAGGTCTTTAGTGAACTAGTGTGCTCTCTAACTCAGTCCCTTCTACATAGTCTTTGAGGGTAATAGTGTCTTTCTTCAAGAATCATATTGTGTTAATCTTAATCTTTCCTATGGAAAAGGTCATAGATAAACTAATATTCTCTTAAATAAACTGTCACTGTAGATAGCTTGTGGGGAGCAATGCCTAGCTTTCAGAATCCATGTTGTATTAATGTTGATGTTTCCTACAGATAAGGATAGAATTGATATATGGTGCTCAGCACTTCAGTCTATCCTGCAGAAAAGAGCTGGAGGGAGTAATGTCTTTCTCTCACAATTTATGTTGTTTAAATGCCCTCTGTACAACAGAAGAGTTTGGAAGTGAAGTAGTATGTTTTACACAGAAGACCTGTAGGGATCTAATGTCTGTCACTCAGAAGATATGTTTTCCTTTATCTGTCCTATGGAAGATACAGGAATAAAACCATATGTGTCCCATATCTAGTGCAATCTATTGAGGAGGATTGTAGGAGCCTGGTGTCTGTCTTTCAGAATCCATATTGTCTCAACCTTGAGTTGTTCTCTCAATAAATACAACAGTGACTTAGTGTAATATACCCTTTCATATATACCATGGAGAAACACAGGATAAAGCTAGTATCAGGATCTCATATCCAAGTGGTCTGACCTTTGATCTGTCATAAGGAAAAGCATAGGAGTAACCTTGTGTGTTCTCCACCTCAGTCTGTCCTACAGAGGGAGCTTGAAGAGAGTTATCATGCAACAATGTAAAAAGTACTTCTGGACAATAAATAATTACAGATATGCAATAAAGACAAATCCAGACAAAAAAGACCTATAAATGTGCTACAGTGTTGGATAAATATATGTAGGCTTGGAAGAGAGAAGAAAAATAATAGTTATTAAAAACAAGTAAAGGGTTTAAAAATCATAAAGTTTTTAAAGAGACAGAGTACAGAAAAAAAATAAACCATGTGAAGATGGAAAATTCACAGAGTTTGGATTGTTTATATTATTTTGTCATCTTTAAATTTTTTGACTGCAGAGAGACTTTTGATTCTGGGGACTGCTAAGCTAAGCCAACATAGATATTTCAAAGGTATCTTGAATTCAAAATTTGAGTCTAAGGATATTTTGCTTTGGAAAAGAGGTTCTTCTTTTGTTTACACAGAAGATGATAGCCTGTGGATTGTTTCCAGACCAACATGGTTTGATGGATCAAGAACCCCTGAATGGTTGCTGCAAACACCTCCGCAAAGAAAATACTTCATCCAATAAACAGCAGGAAGAAGATTGGACAGAATTGCACTCATATTCCCAAATACAGCTTGTAAATGTTTCTTTACATTTAAAGGGGGATATGCTATTGAGATGGATACTTTACATTGGTATGGATCTTGTTTTATTTATAAAGATTTAAAGTCAATTTTGTTATATGTATATGTATTTCTGATCTTGATTAAGGTATGGTTTTGTGTAGTTCATTTAAAAATATAATGTATAATTAAGAAATATAGGTTAATAGATAATCATCTATAATAGTCAAACTCAAAGTAATGCTAATTAGATTTTCTAAATATACAGAAATGTAGTTCAGATGGATAGGTATTCTTCAAATCTTTCAGAGACCTTCAGAATGTGGCATTTAAATTATTTTAAGAACTTAGGACTTTTCTTGCAGCACCAAACTACTTCAAGAGGATGATGGGCACTGAAGAGACTCCTTATGGAGTTGGTTAGCCATTTGGGCAAGAAACTGCTCTTACCTGGACTGCTTTATGGTGTGCTGCAAAAACTGAACATGCAGAACTCACAGAGAAATGAAAAGGCTGATTCAGTAATTACACATTTATTAGAAATTATGTCCATCATGTGTAATTACTGAATTGACCTTTTCTGAGCTTCAAGCAGTTGCCCACTGAAAACCTGAATTCTAGAGGCTATGTCTAAAAATCCATTCTGTATTAACCTTGATCTGTAATGCAGGATGATTGGTAACTAGAATGCTCTCCACATCACTCTGGCCTGTGGAGATGGCTTGGTCAGAGTTAGTGGGTATATTTCAAATTTGTGTTTTCTTAACTTTGATGTATCCTACAAATAAGGATAGCATTGGCCGAGGTTGCCCTGCACCTCAGTCTCTTCTTTGGAAAATAACTGAAGGGAGTTAGTGTTTGTCTCTTACAATCCAAGCCATTCAGACACATTATGTTCAACAGAGCAGGATAGGAGTAAACTGGAGAGCTCTCCATCTCAGTCTGTTCTACAGAGGATGTTGGTAGGGAAGTAGTGGCTGTCTCTCAGAATCTATGATGCTTTGAGATGATTTGTCCTTACTGAGGATGTTATTAATAAAGTAGTGTACTCCCTATATCAGTTGGTTCTATTGAGAGGGCTAGAGACTATGTCGCATCTATCTCTCAGATACTAAGTGCTAGTAACCTTGATCTGTTCTACAGAGAAGGTTAAAAATAAACTAGTGTGCTCTACCTCACCCTGTCCTACAGAGGGGAATGGAGTGATTAACTATTCATCTATTAGAATCTATGTCCTCTTAATCTTGCTCCATTCTCTAGATATGGTTACAATTGAATTAGTATGCTTTCCACCATAGTCTGTCTTGCTTAGAGGGAATGGATTGAAGCAGTGTGTTGGTCTCTCATAATGTATCTCATGAAATTTATCATCTGTTTTATGGGGAAGATTAGGGATGAACTAATGTACTCTCTATTTCAGTTTGTCCTACTGCAAAGAATTTGGAGAGAGCTGGTTTCTCTCTCATAGAATCAAAGTTGTCCTCAACTTGATCTGTTTTATGGATAAATTAAGTACTTATTATTACTTAAACTAATTTAAGTAATTAAACTAATTACTAATTAGTTGACATGCCACCTCCGGCTGTCCGTGAAAGAGTCTCAATGAATCAAGTGCCTGTCCCTCAGAAGCTGTGTTTTCCTAATATTTATCTGTCCAACTAAAAAAAATGGAGTGAAGTAAGGTGCTGTCCATATTATTTTGTCCTACAGAGGAAACTTGAAGGGAGCTAATGTCTGTCTTTAAGAATGAGTGGTATTTTTAGCTTCTTTGTCAAAAAACAGGTATTTATAGGTGTGGGAATTGAATGGTAAAAAGAAAGCATATTCAACAAATGGTGCTGACATAATCAAATGCCAACATATTGAAGAATGAAAATAGATCCATATCTATCCCCATGCACAAACCTCAAGTGTATGGATCAAAGACCTCAACATAAAACTAACCACACTGAACCTCATAGAAGAGAAAGTGGGAAATACACAAACACATTGGCACAGGAGACCACTTCCTAAATATAACCCCAGTAGTACAGATACTAAGAACAACAATTAATAAATGGGATCTCTTCAAACCGAGAAGCCTCTGTAAATAAAGGGCACAGTTAACAAGATAAAATTGCAGATTACAGCATGGAAAAGGATCTTCACACACCCCACATCAGACAGAGAACTGATCTCCAAAATATACAAAGAACTCAAGAAACTTGACATCAAAAGAAGAAATAATTCAATACAAAAACATAGTAGAGACCTAAACAGAGAACTCTTAACAGATGAATTTCAAAAGACCGAAAGACACTTAAGGAAATGCTCACCATCCTTAGCCATCAGAAAAATACAAATCACAAACAACTCTGAGATTCCAACTTACACCTGTCAGAATGGCTAAGATCAAAAACATTGATGACTTCTTATGCTGCAGAGGAGTCAGGTAAGGGGAACACTCCTCCATTGCTGGTGGAAGTGATAACTCGTACAACTGTGTTGGAAATCAGTATGTTGATTTCTCAGAAAATTATGAAAAATCTACCTCAAGATCCAGCAATACCATTTTTGGGTATATACCAAAAGGTTGCTAGTTGTTGTGATCCAGCTGTCCTCACTCCCCCTGACTGAAAGCAGAACTTCCTTGTGGTCTGTAATTGACAAGGATGATTGTGTTCTTTCTGGCCAGTGGGTCTCCACAGGAGTAGAGGTATAAAAGGTCGCCGGGCAAAATAAAGGTTGCTGTTCTTCCACCTGAAAAGAAGCCTCTGTTTCTCTATCCCGGCACCCCCCACCAGTCTTGGCTATCCAGGCTGCGCTGGCTGCAGCAGTTGCTCAACCATACCACAAGGACATGTGCTCAACTTTGTTCATAGCAGCATTATTCATAATACCCAAAACCTGGAAAAAACCTAGATGACCCTCAAAATAAGAATGGATAATGTGTACATTAACATATTGCAGTACTACAGAGTAGAAAAAAATGACATCTTGATGTTTGCAGGCAAATGGATGGATCTAAAAAAACATATTGAGGGCTAAAATGATGGCTCAGAGGTTAAGAACACTGACTATTCTTCCAGAGGTCCTGAGTTCAATACCCAGCAACCACATGGTGGCTCACAACCATCTATAATGAGACCTGGTGCCCTCTTCAGGTCTGTAGGCACACATGCAGACAGAACACTGTATACATAATACATAAATAAATGAATAAGTCTTTAACAAACATATTGAGTAAGATAACCCAGACCCAAAAACACAAATATAGCATGTACTCACTCATAGGTATCTTTTAGATATAAAGCAAAGAAATAACAGCCTACAGTCCTCAACCCCAAAGAAGCTAGACAAGAAGACCCTAAGGGAGACATATTTACATCTGCATATGAAGGAGAAAAATACAAGATCTCCTGAGTAAATTGGGGGTGTGGGTGTCACAGGAGACGGTAGAAGAAGAGAGGGGAGGAAGAGGGACAGGGAGAAATGTATAGCACTGTGAAAACAATAAAAAAGAATCAGTGGTGTGAGGAGTTTGATGGGGAAAGTTATGAGGGAGCAGGTGTGCTCTCTGCCAGTCTTTCATAACAAAAGAAGGCTTGGTGGGAGCTAGTGCCTGTCTTTCAGAATCTCTTTTCTTAAATTTGATCTGTGTTACAGGTAAGGAAGGATAGGACTGATCAAGACTTCTCTCTATCACGATGCAAAAAGCTAGAGGGAAATAGTGTCTATCTATCGGATTTCAATTGTAGTGATCTTGATCTGCCCTACAGAAGCAGTTAGAAGTGAACTAGTCTGCTCTCCATCTCAGTTTTTCCTACAGAAGAGGCTTTTACAGAGCTGGTGTCCATCGCTCTCCAAATCTTCCTAATTTGGTATGTCCTACTGATGAGTTTAAAAATATACTAGCTTCTTGTAAACCTTAGCTTATCTTATAGAAGAGGCTTTGGCAGAGCTAGTCTGTCCTTCAGAATAAATTTTATTCTAACTCATTCTGTTTAACAGAGTAGGAAAGAAGTGAAGTAATATGCTTTTCAATTTAGATTGTCCTATGGATACTCTTAGAATTAGTGCTTTCCTCTCATAAGCCATGTAGTCCTAACTTTAATCCTGACTCACAGTAAGTTAGGAATGAACTATTGTAATATCCACATCAGTCTTTCCAAGAGAGGATGCTAGGAGGGGCTAGAGTCTGTCTTTCAGTATTCATATTGTCCTAAATTACTCTTTCCTATTGAGGAGGACAGACATGAACTAGTTTACACTCCAACTCAGTCTGCCCTACTAAGGATGCTTGAATAGAGCTAGTGTCTCTCTAACAAAATATTTGCTGTCCTAACCTCCATCTGTTCTACAGAGGAGAGTAGGAAGATTAGGAGTGAACTAGCATAATCTCCACAACAGTCTGTCCCATGGAATGGGGATTGGAGGAAACTAGTATCTGTCACTCAGACTCCATGTCATCCTAACCTTAATCTGTCCTATGTAAGAGGTAAAAAAAAAACAAATAAGGTAGTCTACTTCAATTTGTACTAATTCTTTCTTGGAGAACATTTCTCTTTATCAGCATCCAGAGTTTCCTAAGCTTGATTTGTTATACTGATGAGGTTAGGACTAGACTACCATGCATTCGACCTCATTGTGTGAATCTTGGATGGAGTTAGTAGTTGTTGCTCTATATTCATTTAGTCCTTAACTTGATATGTTCTGAAGAGTGAGTTATGAAAGAACTAGTAGGTTCTCTACCTCAGTATGCTCTAAGGATAAAGTTTGGAGGAAGCTAGTGTCTATTTCTCAGAATTCATGTTGTCCAAACCTCCTTGATATTTCCCCTAAATAACATTAGAAGAGAACCATTGTGCTCTCCTTCTCAATATATCCTACCAGGGGTCTCAGAGAAAAAGCTAGTGTCTGTCTCTCACAATCCTAACTTGATCTATACTAAAAAGCACAAATAGTGTGCATTTAAACTCATTGTATCCCACAAAAGAGGATTGGAGGGAGCAAGTTTATGTTTTTTTGTCCTAAATTGTTTATCCCAATGGAGTATGTTAGCAATGTTATTTTGTAATTCCCATCTCAGCATCTAACAGAGGAGTCTAAGTAAAATTAGTGTCTTTCTGGATCCATATCATTCTAACCTTCACCTGTCCTATTGAGGAGTTTAAGAATGAACTAGTGTGATCTTCAGTTCAATCTGCCCTACAAGGAAGTTTATATGAATCTAGTGTGCGTTTGTCAGAATCTGTGTTTTCCTAACTTGATATGCTCCATGGAAGATGTAAGTAATGAATTACTGTTCTCTCCACCTCATCATGTCATGTGGAGGAAGCTTGGAGGTAGCTATTGTTTTTCTCTCAGTGTCCACTTTGCCTGGTCCTTGTTCTGTAATAAGAATATGGTAGGAGTGAACTAGTGTGTTATTCATCTCAGTCTGTTCTATAAAGAGTGCCTGGAGAGAGCTACTTTCTGTCTCAGAATGCATTGATTTCTAACCTTGATCTGTCATAAGTACAAGTTATATTCCAATGTGCTCTCCATCTTAATGTATCTTACAAAGAAGACTTAGAGGAAGCTTGTTTCTGTCTCTCAGAATACCTGTTTTCAGCCCCTTTCTCTATCCAAAGTAGGAGGATAGGGGGTGACCTAGTGTGCTTTCAACTTCAGTCTTCCTAGAAGAGGTTTGATGGGAGCTGGTGTTTTTCTCTCAGAATCACAATTGATCTCTCCTGTAAAACACTGTGTCCAGGACACCTTAAACTTTATCAGTCCTGTGGAGTTTTAATAGGAGTTAACTAGTATGCTTTCCACTTCAGTCTGTCTTTCTGAAGAATTTTGGAGGGAGAGAGTTTCTCTCCCTTCAAAGTCCAGGTTTTCCAGAGCTTGATATACCCTACAGATAAGGAAAGGAATGAACTAATGTGCACTCCAACTTCTTCTGTCCTACCAAAGAGGCTTTAAGGAACTTGCATCTATCTCCCAGAATGCATGTTCTTAGCCTTTCCTATTAAACAGGTTATGAGTGAACTACTGTGTTCTATAACTCAATATGTCCCAAGAAGAAGGCTTGGGGGGGAGTTCCTGTCTGTTACTCAGAATCCATTTCATCTTATGTTTTATGTCTTACGGAGTGGGATTAGAGTGAACTTGCGTGTTCTCCACCACAGTATTCCTATAGAGCATGATTAGAGGGAGCTATTGAGTTTAATCTCAGTATCCATATAGTTCT